>NW_022103958.1:19928178-19960932 GCF_000313985.2 Echinops telfairi
CGGGCGGGCGGGCAGAGGGGACCACCCCCGAGCCCGCGGCGGCGGCGGGCTTCTGGTCCTGGACGCGCGCGAACGCCTGGGATCAGGGATCCCCAACCCCAACTCTGAGCCGCATCCGTGGGAGAGGATGGGCGCTGCCCGCGGCTGCTCAGTCTGTCTGGTGACAATGACACGTTCTATTGCTACTCTTCACCAACAGGCGACAAGCAGGATCTGGGCCCCAGTTTACAGGTGGAACGCTGAGGTCTAGGACTAGAACCAGCGGACCTTCCCCTGCCTGGGAGCAAGAGACCCACCAAAGAGCCTCGAGCTGCGGACCTTTCTAAATCTCCCTTGTTTGGGAACCACCGTCCTTCCTTTGGCAGAGATTTCGCACTGGATGTCCACTTGCCCCATGACTTGCTACGGCTTCTCATCTCAGAGAAAGGGGCGCTTCCTTTCCATGGGAAGTCTTTCCCCAACCCTCAGCAGCCCTGGCCCGTGCCCTCACCTGCACAGTCGCCTCTCCAGACTGTAAACTCCATGAGGGCAGGCTGTGGATCGCTCTTTCCTCCACATTCCAATCTCAGTGACGCTCAAGAAAGTTATGAATCAATGAGTCGTAGAGGGCTGGAAGGAAGGACCCATGAACTGGGCTTTTACAAACCAAGACACACCGCTTCGGCGCCCAAGGATCCACTGATGTGTTCAGGGCTTGGGGATGGCAGAAACACCAGAAGGAGGGACTGTTTGGAAACCTGGACCTTCTCAGTTACAGCTTTTTATTCACGCGCACTGCCTGTGGTGCTCTCTGTTCCTTCTCCTCAGCTCCCTTGGGTCTGGGGCTCCAGCGCAGACCCTCCCTTCCTGGGGACAGAGTGGAGTCCTCCGGGTGCTAAGCAAGGAAGTGGCCATTCGTAAGATGAAACCAGGCCAGAATGTGCCAAGAAAATGGACCCTAAAATGAATCTTTCAAGTTGCTCTATTGACCTGCTTAGTGGAACTGCTGGGGATTCCAGACGGTTGGAGAGCTTCCCAGAGGGAAACAGTTCAGAAGCAAAAAATATTCCCTGAGGCCAAGGTCTCCTTTGGCTCGCTGACAAACGAGCCCATATGATGTGTGGTACTCTTAATATACTGTTTGTTTTCCTCAAACCTGGGAGCAGGGATCCGCTGGCTCCGGTTTCCAGAAAGGGAAATGCTGCTCAGCTCGATCAGCTGGCTGCCCAAGATCACCCTGCCAACGGGTCGCCCAGAAACAGGGTTCATCGCCTTTTGAAAAGTTCAAACGTGATTTGGGAGTCAGAATTTCAAAAGAAATGCCTTAAATTTGTTGCTATTTTACTTTCAGCTTGGTAATTCGATTGTTTTTATGCCCTCTCTCTGACTGGAAAGCGTATCTCCTCCTGAGGGTTTCTTAGATGGACGGAGCTTGATTGACCTCATTTACTGAATCCTGAGACTCTTTTGGGTTATTGAAAGGACTAAGCTGTGATGTGATTGTTAGTGGTCTGACTTCAAACCGCTTCATTTCTGCTCAGCCCCATGCTGAGAATCGCATCTCTCCCAGTCCCCCGCCCCCCCCCCCTAGATATCTATAGTTTAGCAAGCTCCCCAGGTGGCCCTTAGGTACTGCAAGTCCCCAGGTTAAGAATGGCAGACTTACAGACAATGTGCACCTCAGGAGAGACTGCCATAAAGCCTCTTTAGTAAAACGCAGAGGTAAAGCAACGGTTCATATTAACGACTCCACCAGGCACCCCTCTTGGACACTCAGGAGCACATTGGCTCCCTCCCACATCTCATCAGTGTGAGCAAGGAGAATGCCTTTTTGTGTGGGCTCATGTCTCTGTGAGACTGTGTTGAGTGTGTAACTGTCTTTGGCTTAAATTCGCCTCTTCGTTACTCTTGTAAACATATGTCCAAAGCACAAAGCTGACTCGAGTGCTGGTGGTATACCAAAGATGCTTTCGTGTATTTGGATGGTTTTATATTGTTGCCCCTGCTGACCACTGTTACTCCTGTTAACCATTGCTATGAAGTCAGTTCTGGCTCATAGGGACCCTATAGATTGGGTTTCCAGGGACGTAACTATTTAGGGGAGAAGACCACCTCATTTTTATCCCTCAGTGTGATGGTGGGTTCGAACTGCTGGCTTTGCAGGTAGCAGTTGCATGTCTAACCACACCACTAGGGCTTGTTAAACGTTTGATTAACTGACGCTAAATAAGAACCCCCGGGACCTGACTTACCTACACATTTGACTTAAAGACAGATTTAGAAGTCAATCTGGTTTGTAACCTGAGGACTGCCTGTAGACATTAAGAATCACCAGACAAAAAAAAAAAAAAAAGAATCACCAGACAATGTGTAAGAATCACTTGGGGATCTTATTAAAATGTAGGATCTGACTAAACACATCTAGGACGGAACTTCAAATTCTCAGCAAGACATCAGCCCCATTCATTCTGGTTAGGCCTGGTAAGTTGTCATCCAGGGAATTTCGACTTCTGGTGAGTCTAAGTATGCCGATGAGAACTGCTGCATAGGTGGTCCACTCTCTATGCCTATCTTCAGAGGCACCTCTAGGTGAATTCAAGCCTTTTGGCTAGTATCGAATGCTTACCCACTGCACCGCCCAGGGATTCCCTCGCATCTTGACCAAGTGGCCCTATGATTTTAAGTGTGTCTGGTACTTTATGTGCCTGAGCTCATTTGGGACTAACCAATGTCAATATCCATCTCAGTGGTGCAGCACTATCCCACCCCCATTTCACAGACAGGAAAACTGAGGCTTACAGAAGGTAAGTAATTTACTCAAGATCAAGAGACAACAAGTGACAGAGGCAGGATTCAAACCCATACTGTTCATTGCTAGGCTGTCCCATTTTCATGGTTTTCAAGTGCTCCTCCAAGAACCCCAAGGCTTCCATAGGTGAACCCCAGGAACCACCCAAGGGTGGGGGAGCTTGGAACAAAGAGTATTCAGCTGCCCATATCTAGCCTGCTTCAATAAGGACACATCTACTCTTTTGGGCTAAAGGGAATCTACAAGATTTGGTTGGATAAAGATGCCAGTGCTAAAAAGATGTAAGTTAATAAACAATATTATTGATCTTACAACTGTATGATTATGATGCTGTCAGTGTAGTCATTCCTGAGGGCTGAGCTTCAGTAAATGCAGGCTGCACAGAATAGATTCTATCAGACAGGATGATCGTGATAGTTCTACTGTACTTTCTTCTCTACTCCTAAAACTCTCTGGGGCCCCCACTGCCATGCAGAGAAGACCCTACTGGGTCTACCTCCAGCCAGGGCTCCTGGAGAGCATTCTGTGCAGAGCAGGGAGAGACTTGTGGGAGATGGCCTGAAAGCAGGTCCAGAGGACGCCTTGAAGCCCTGACCTCCATTTGCTGCCTGGAGTGAGAAGTGCGGGATGGGACAACCAGTGTACAATAGAGGAGATACAAAGAGAATCCTTAGACTTTGGGGTAGGTGAAGTGGGCTTCCCTGACTGCTCAGAAAGTAATTCTGCCACTAGGGAATATTGAAGATTGAGAGACGTCCGTTAGCATACTGACTACACACACATCCCATCGTGTTTATCCAATGAAACTAATATCCAGGGTCGGTTAAAGAGACAAATGAAAATAAATGATCTAGAGACAGAAATGAGAGTTATAATGCAGGTGTGTGGGTGGTTAGAACCTAAACAGTTACAGAAGTTTAGCTCCTAATATGAATGAGTTTCTTGCTGATCCAAGTGAAAGGGAAACACAAATCCATCGTAGGATGCCAGTTTTTTATGATGAGATTCTGAGTTGCTCAGGCAGGGGAGTGGGAGCCTAAGCTTTTCTTGGAACTTAGAGAATTCTTCATCTACTGAGAAATAGAGAATATAATGTCCTCAAACCTGTAGCTTTCATGTCACAAGTTAAGCAAAGACGTCACTCTAAGAACTAAGTTGCACCTGACCCAAATCATGGTAGTTTCATTCACCTCGTGCATGTGAAAGGTGGACAAGGAGTCGGAAAGTCCGTAGAATAATTGCTGGCACTGAGCGATGGGGTTGGCAATGAGTTTAGAAAGTACCCTGAGCTGCCAGAAGAAGGACTAAGTCTGCCCTGGAGGATATACTGCCAGAATGCTCACACCTGCTTTCGGCATGTTGGCAGGAGGAACCAGTCCCTAAAAAGGGCATCGTGCTGCCTAAAGTAGAGATTCACGGAAACAATCTGAAAGGAGATGACCCCAACAAGACTGAGAGGCAGTAGCTGCAATAATGGGCTCAAGCATACAACTGTAAATTGGCACATGAACGGGTAGTGTTTGGTTCTGTGGTACCTCGTCTTGCTGTGGGTCGGAAATGGCCTGATGGCACCTAACCGTAATTAACAAAGAGAATTGTCTCTCAGCGAAAGCCATGCTTTGAAGGGCCCTTGAGGGTTCCCCTCGACACAACAGTGAAGCCTAGCTTTAATGAAGGAGTCAAAGGAACCACATGCCCTGCTGACAATCCTTCTAAATAGTGCTGCCCTCAGAGGGGTTTGAACCCGGCTGGGGCAGCAGGCAGTTGGAGCTCAGGCTATAGGTGCTGTGTTTTGCTGACTCAGTGCAGACCCATCCTCAAACTTTCTACCCAGCCTGGTCCCAAGTTTAGCCACCTAGTGTGGTGGTTAACTTTATGTATCACCGTGGTGAGGCTATCAGGTCCAGTGGTTTGGTAAAACACTGGTCCGGCAGCTTACATAAAAGTAAGTCCATGTGAGTAAGTCAGGTGACCTCACATAACATTGGACAGACCTCCATCAATCAGCTGAAGGCTTCAAGAGCCCAAGGGGCGTTTTCCTAGGGTATGTCAATAGACATTTTGCCAGAACACTCTTCCTTTTTGCAGTCCTCATTAACTGCCCTCTGGTGTAGGAAGGCAAGCCTGCAGGAGTCTCCAGCCTGTGCCGCCTGACCTAGATCTTAGAACTGACAGCCCCACCAGCGCATGAGCTGATTCCTTGAAGCAAAGCTCTCTTTCCACCCACACATACACACACATACACAGGTTTGTGTGTACATACAGCACAGAAGCTATTCATATCTCTAGTCTGTTTCTCTTGAGAGCCCTCAGACAAAAGAAAATGGATGATCAAGTAGACCTTGACCATGTATGTATTTAGTTCTTAGAAATAAAATTTGCATTGCTGGCTCTAAAATTGATGTGGGGGTGATTGTACAACTCTCTTTGATATGATTAAATGATTGAATGATATGATGTGTAAATTACTTGCCAATGAAACTGTTGGGAAAAAATTTGTGGGATAGTGCCCACCTCCACCCTGTCTCTCCCACTGTTTCTTTCCCACGTGAGTTCTGCTGTCTGTGCAGGCCTGGCCTTGGTATTGCTGGGTCATTTAACAGGTCCATTCATCTGCAAGGAACGCAGAGAATAAAGATGTCCACATTCATACGGAGCCTCCAAGCCCACCTAGTTCTTTCTCGCAGTGTGAGAGGCAATAAGTAATTTGTTCCCTGATATATGAGGATTGCTTTTCTTGGGTAGCCGAGACCCAATCAGTCTTTAGAGGTGATTGTAATTAATAGGTAAGGAGGTGCAAATACATCTGAATTAATAGAGCCACTAGGTGTGACTAACTATAATATGATTACATGTGAAATTAACCCAGAGATCAAACCTAATCAATCCAGACTAATAACTGCCAGGACAACAATTTGTGGTTTTAGATGAGTTTATTTTTAAAGGAATGAAGGAAAATGAATTCTGTTAAACTTTAAAGGCTTCATTTGTTAAAATGGGAGCAGCTATCTAATCTTAGCAATATGCATGTAGATGACACAAACACCCAGATGCCAGATAACAAAATGGTCATTTATATTAGCAAGTGAAAGTAAACAAAATTAGAAAGCCAGAAAAAAATTTTAAGAGAAGTGCAGATTTTTTTAAATGAATCTAAAATAGCATAGCATAGGAGGCTCTCAATAGTGTGCTTTTATTATTCATTATTCTGGTTCCAGTAGCCTAAATGATGACTAAAAGAACCTCAGGCCTAATCAATATGAGATGCAAAGAACAGGAGATTATGTAGCCATGTGTACAACCAGCATCAGCAGCACAGCATTGGCAAATGTGTCCCGGCCCTTTGTGGACTGCAGGCCTCCCTCTCGGCCGGCCCACAGCTGTGCTGGGTCCTGGGTTTTTTGTTTTCTGATGTCGTAGATGAAGGAGCCCTGGTGGTGGAGTGGATTATGTGTTGGATTGCTAACTGTAAGGTTGGCTGTGTGAATCCACCAATTGCTCTACTGAAGAAAGATGAGGCTTTCTGTTCCCTTAAAGATTTACAGTCTTGGAAGCCCATGGGGGCTGGTCTACTCTTTCCTTTAGGACCCCAAGAGTAGGGATCAGCTCCACGGCAGTGAGCCAGTGTTGCATGTTTGGTGCCATCGAGTTGGTCTCAACCCATAGTGACCTAAGTGCCATGGAACGTAACACGCGTGGTCTTCCCGATCCTCCTAATTGTTCCCATGCCAGAGCCCATGGCTGCAGCCACTGTGCCAGTCCGTCTTGTCCAGGGCTTTCCTCTCCTTTGCTGCCCCTCCACTTTACCAAGCATGATGGCCTTCTCCAGAGACGAGTTTCTCCTGACAACACTCCAAAGTATGCAAGACTAAGTCTTGGCATCCTTGCCTCTAAGGAGCAATCTGGCCATACTTCTTCCAAGACAGATTAGTTTGTCCTTTTAGCAGTGCATGGTACTTTCAATATTCTTCTCCAGCACCACAATTCAAATACATCTATTCTTCGAGGGTCTTCCTTATTCAATATCCAACTGAGTTGCTGGCTTCAGTTCTGCACCCTCTACTATATACACACTCCCTGTCATAAATCTTTGCAAAGCTCTCTCTCATTGATAAAGCACTTCCCCATCTCACATTTTCTTCTTCTCCATCCTATGAAGAGCTATGAACATCCAGGGGCAAAAACCTCTCTCTTGAGGTCTGACCGTGTAACTTTCTTTGGCCAATATCAGGAGGCAGCGATGAGATGTCAGTTTCCACTTGCTTTCTCGCACCTCTGCAGTGACCATAGAAAGAACAGGACTGGCCTAGTGGGCTGGTTGGGGAGGAAGGTGGAATGGAGCCGAGCTTAATCACCCCAACCACGCCCGGCCTAGATGAAACAACCCCAGTTCCATGGGAAGAAATGGCATGGGTTATTAGACACTCATGTTACATGATCCCATCACCAGTCCTTTTTGTTGTCATTGCTAATTCACACACGTGCTCTTCATTTCCTTTCTAGTTTACTACACATATGTCCTTGGCCATATTGTTTAGTTTTGCTTTTTTTAAAAAAAAATTGCACACTCAAGGTATCATACCAGTTTACTACTCTTTTGCATGGCTAGCATTAAAATATAAAAAAAAACCCCGAAGCCAATGATTGAAAATCACCCTCTAAAAGCCAAGAGTTTTCTCTAAAAATTACAACAGTAAGCAAGTAAGCAGACTTTCAGACGGGCATCTTGCCAAGAAGCAGCCCCACAGCCGGGTCAACATAAACCATCCTAGCAGCTCACAGATGACAACGCCATGGGGCAAAACAGCAGAAAGATGAAGAGTGTGCCCGTCACAGAATTCATGGATGCACTCCATCCAAGGAGGCTGTGGTGAGGTGAAAGAGCTGTGGAGTCCAGCAGACCTGGTTCAGCACTACACCGTCTTTGCTCACTTGTGTCCATGTGAGCAATTGTTTTATTTGCTCAGAAGCTAAGTTTAGCTTTCTGTGCAGTGGAGCTAATCCTCCTCCCCTGGACGGGGACTGAAAACCAGATCTTCTCTCACCTCTGGGGAAGAAGAGGTTGCAATGATAACTTTGGCAGAAGAGATGGGTGGGGAGGAAATGAAAGTATGGTGTAGAAAAGAAGAGGAACTGTTTTTCTTCTGAGGCACAGAGAAATTTTGAGTGGAAGGAAAAGCATTTGAAGAATGCCCCTCTTCACAACCCCTCCTTTCTCAGTGGAGAAGCTCAAATTAACTATAGGTTTAGGAGAGTCAGGAATAGAGTGGTGGGGTCCTATGAAGATCTATGAAAAGCTAGAAGAAAGAAGAAAAAAGATAACTACATTGCTTTGTGTACTTAGAATATGAGGTAGTTAGTTTATTGTGCCAACCTGGCCGATAAACACATGTGGGATTAATTGAAGGGCGGAGAGATAAATGGCTCGGCGAGCCTCGCCTTTCTCTCTCTTGCTCTTTGATCATCAGACCAGTGTGTGGCTGCCTTGCTTGTTCTGTGCCTCAATTTGCAAGCTACACTACCTGTGGGACACCTAACCCCTGGACTGTGTCACTGTAATTTGAGGTTCCTTCTAGACCTGCTTCGCCACATCATTGGAATTTACATCTCTTGAGCTGGGGACTGTCGGACCCTGTCATTTGGCTGACTGTTGGTGACCTGCCTTGCTGTTTGCTGCCTATGCCCTGATAGCCTGAATTGCTCTACAGCGCACTACCCAGGGGCCCTCAAGACTTGAAGGACTGCCAGGTCTCACAACTGTCTCAAGGGAGTGAGTTGCACTGAGCCATTAGTATTGCTTTATAATTTAATTAGCTGTTTATTTCTTATGCTATATATCTATCTGTGTAAATATATATATAATCATTAGCATTCTGATTTTGTTTCTCTAGAGAAACCTGTCTAACACAGTTTCATTTCAACATTTCTATTTTAGAGATGTGAGAACTAAGAACCAAAAAGGCCAAATTTTGCATAAGGTCATGCAATATTGACACAAAGAATTGCTTATAATTCATCAGTGCAAAAAAAGAGTACATCAGTAACATATTGAAGGAATATACCTTAAGTATATGCAGAATTGACAAATCTACATTAGAAATACGCCAAGATATAAATATCTGCTACTGATTGATAAACTTGATTTAGTTTTTCCATCCTGATTTTTTTCATTCCAAATTCTCTACATAATAAATACATAAATTCATCCATTGATTAGATACAAGCCCCCTCCCCAACAAAAAACAGCAATAACAAAAAATTCAAAACATCAGAAAATGATTGTGTCATTTATACTTTATGTCAACTTGCCTTTTGGGAGCTGTGGCCTTTTTATAATAGAGATTCTAGGGGCCCTTCCCCTCTCTCTCTGCCCCTTTGCCACCCTGTTTGCTGGGACTCTGTACCTGCCTCTAGGAGTGGCCTCAGTGAGCTGCATCTAGAAGAGTCTAAAGAGGGCTCCATCCAGCACCAGACACATGGCTTGAAATTGGGCTGTGCTAGGCTGTCTTCTTCATAGAGTATTTCTTGATATAAAGCTCTGTCCTTACATAGATGAGTGTCGCTGATTTTGCTTCTCTAGACAACCCAGACAAACACAATGACCAAGCAAATGGATAAGCAAATAGTGGAGTAGTCACCCCAGGAATGCTTTATTTTTAGGGGCCATCAAGTTGCTTGTGCTCATAGCAACCCTATGTAAACAGAACAAAACACTTTCAGTTTCTGTTTCATCCTCACAATTGTGCTTAAATTTGATTGTCTTACAGCTGCAGAAATCCATTTGTATAATTACCCTTGTGTTTTTGAAAGCAGGTTTTTGTTATGAATAAGTTGTTGGTTTTGCAAAATTTTATCATGCAATCTTTTTTATCATCAAGGCCATATTTTTGCCAAACTGTTCCTTCCTCTTTGTTTCCAACTTTTGCATTCCAATTTGCAATAGCTATCAATGCATCTTGCTTACATATTTGATCGATTTTAGACCGAAGACATTGGTAAAATTATTCAATTTTTTCATCACTAGCTTTAATGGTTGGTGCATAAATTTGAATAGTAATTAATAGCCTGATTTTCTTTGTGCTCAGATAGATATGATCCTATCACATCATTCCTCTTGAATTTGTCATTCCTGGCATAGTAAACCATATGACTGTCAGACTCAAAATGACAATAGCAATCCACTTCAGCTCACTAATGCCTAGCATATTGATCTGTATGCTCTCTATCTCCTTTTAACAACTTCCAATTTTCCTAGAGTCATACTTCTTGCATTCAAAGATCCAGTTATTGCTAGATGTTTCCAGCTGTTTCTTCTCATTTTGAGTCTGGTTCCGTCAACACATGAAGGTCTTTAAGGCTTTACACCACCTATGCCATTATGGTTAACTCTGCTTTGAGAAGATGGCTCTTCCTCAGTCATATTTTGAGAGCTTTCTCAGCTGATAGGCCCATCTGTTGGCATTACCTCTGACCCATTTTTAACTTGTTCTAGTTTTTATTACTTTCTGCTTTCTTTTGGATTTAGGTTTTTGTGTGTTTTATTTTGTTACAGTTATTGAGGGTTTTGTGTGTGTGTGTGTGTGTGTGTGTGTGTGTGTGTGTGTGTGATTTTCCTCATATGAAATTCAGGGTAGGTAAATCTATAGAGACAATAAATGGATGAATAGTTTCTTGGGACTCTGGCAGGGGGGGGGCAAAAGGGGGGGTTCTAAAATTGACTGTGGTGATGAATTCACAATTCTTTAAAATATATTTAAACCATCGAACTGCATAGCATTGAATTTTATGTCCATAAAACTGTTAATACCCTAAATTCAGCACCACTGCATAAATTATTGATGTTATTGATGCAATTGCCTGATACTCCAGGGAGGCAATTAACAATGTTTTTCATTTTGTTTGATTTGTTTTTTGTTTGGGGTTGGGGGTGGGTTGTTTGTTTTTGCCTGGTCTTTGTTTTAGTTCTTGCCCCAAACCAAGAACAGTTAATCTTTATAACATGACCCTGCTCGATGCTCGCCTTCGTGAAAAAAGCACGGAAGATAAGGGTACAACAGCAAAGTGCGGTGAAGAAAGCAGACGGTGCACGGCTATTCATGGGAATAGTGCCTGGAGTCTTCAAGGCTTGTATCCAAACAAGCAGCCATCAACCGAGTCCACATGGAAGAAGCACCGCAACCTGTGTGATCCAAAGACGATGTTAACAAAATCCAAATATGATGAAGGGAAAATTATCAGAGCTAGAACTGTGAGCACCCAATGTGTAGAAGTCCATGGACTACAGTGGGAGCCCAAAATCCATCTGCAGAGTATCTAGTCCAGCGGTCCTCAACCTGTGGGTTGTGACCCCTTTGGGAGTCAAATGACCCTTTTACAGGGGTCACCCAATTAATAACAGTAGCAAAATTACGGTGATGAAGTAGCAAGGAAAATAATTTTATGGTTGGGGGTCACCACAACATGAGGAACTGTATGAAAGGGTCGCGACGTTAGGAAGGTTGAGAACCACGGATGGAGTCAGATTATGCTGTTCCAGATTCCCTCTGGCCACAGGCGAGGGTCTCAGCCAGCTTTACTGTCAGTCAGAGGTTATTGTCAACTTGACTGTGATGGATCAAACCAAGGTATAATATGATGCTTGGTCAGTGCACTTCCTCTTGACCCAATTTGAATTTTCTCTAGGTTTAAATATTTCTTGCTGGTTATAAAGAAAAAAATCAAGACAAAAGTTTTCATACCACAGGAACCAGACTTTGATGATTACTAAGGATGGGGCGGGGGGAGATGAAGCACTAGGTTAGCAGGCCAACAGGTATGAATTGGGTGACCTGGAAGATAGTATTTCACAAGAGGGAGAAGAGTCATCAAAGGGGAGGGGAGCAGGGCAAGCTGAGGGAATCTGGTCAGTAATTTAAGTTGTTCGATACAAAATTGATTCTCTTATATGCAAACCCTTACCGGATTCACAATTAAAAATTATTATTTGTTGTTGGCTTTTCCCCCAAAATCATTTTATTAGGACATAATCCAGATAGCATACCATTCAGTAGCTCAGTCGTATCAAGCAGTGTTATACAATCACTACCACAACCATTTTCTTCCTTTTTGTATCCTTTGACACCAGTTCCCCATTACCCTACCCCTATTGTACCCCCTGGGAACCCTTGTTCTAGTATTGTCTCAACAGATTCACCCAGTCGGGTTTCATATCCCGAAAACATGGAGAGATACAGAACAGAGAGAGTCAAAAATGCTATCACTAATAACAAAATGCAACCAAGATAAGCCCCAATTTGAAAAGGAAAAAACCCCAGAAAATATTAAAAACCAGATGAAGCCCACAGTGCATCAAAAGGGAGATCAACTGACATGGTTTTAACCATTCCAGTCAGATATATCATTTTAATCTCCAATAATCATCTCTCCAATACGCTCTATCTGATAATGAGGTTATTACCACCCCTCATTTATGGTCAGAGGGGAATCATCACTAGAGGCTTATTCCATGTGTAAAACTTACGAATGTATTTTTCAAAAATCAGTGGGAGAATATGAGCAAAAGCTACCAGTAGAAACATAAGTCCACATGCATTTCCAGAGGCAAAAGGGAGGATGTCAGCTCCCCTGTTATGTATAGAATGGGTGTTCATCTGCTTTAAATACGAGTTCTCACCCTCAAGTATACCCATCCACTTCCCTGGTGTCAGTTCCTACTCAGCAACACCACATAGGCTTTCTGAGGCTTTGTAAGTTGTTATGGGAGAAGACATCCTCGCCTTTCTCCTTCGGAGTAACTGTTGGCTTTGAACTAAGGAACTTGTGGTTAGAAGCCCAATGTTTACCCAATGTAACCAGGACTCCATCCTTACGTAGATAAAGTCAAGATGACACCCTAGTTCCAGACATAAGGGTGTGTGTGTGTGTGTGTGTGTGTGTGTAGATGTGTGTGTGAATGTTCCAAAAGGCATTAATCTTTTGCATTTAAGCTAAATCAGAACTCAGGTCCTTTTTTGAAAACTGGAGTTGAATTTATGTTCTGAGGCTTTCAGAATTGGATAAAAATTAAGTCATTAAGTCAAATTGGAACATAAATGGTCTTCATCAGGCACCCTTCGAGCATAGTTCCAGATAGAGTCCGAAGGAATCACTTGATGCACCCTTTGCAATAGGAAGAGCTAGCTTTACTGAATACTTTTTTTATAGAGCGGGCCCTATTCTGATCCTTTTACAAGTACAAACTTTAATGATCATAAAAATCCTGTAATGGAGGTACTGTAATTATCCTTACTCTAAGAAACTAGGGCAGCGAGGTTTGGTAGATTTCCCAAAGTCACGCTCTTTGTGCTAGTGGTAGAGTTTAGATTTGATCCTAGGGAGCTGAGTGCTAGTAATCGGGTAGAGGGCCGGAAGAAGGGGGTGCATTTAATGAGTAGAGACCAGGAATGTTGCCCTACAGGCTACAATACACAGGCTCAACAAGGGATTAGCTGGCCCAAAATGTCAACAGTTCTGAGAAAACCAGCTTTTAACCACCCATGATGCCTGCCTCCCTCCTGTCCAGAAGTCCTACTGGCATAAGGATTGAGTAATACGCTACTTACTGAAAAACTTGGCAGTTCCAACCCATTCTACGGGGCAAAGATGTTGCCGTCTGCCTACGTAGATTGACTGTATTGAGAATCGTATGAGGCCGCTCCACTCTGTCTGACATGGTCACAATACATCAGAACTTACTTGATGATGATGGCTTTTTGTTTGGTTGGTTTGGTTTTTGTGCCTCCTATGGCATAGCAGGTTGGCACAGCATTGGTTGGGCTGCTAACCATCAAGTCAGCAGTTCAAATCTTCCAGCCTTTCCACAGGGACCGATCAGCCTGTCTGCCACTGTAAAGTTGTACAACCTTGGAAGCCCTGTCGAGAGTAGCTAGGACTTAGATTGACTAGCGATAGTGGGGTTTGTTTCATTTTTTTTTTTCTTTGGAATTGGTTAAGACGGCAGTGGGACATCATTTCCCACAGGTTAGGCTTAATTAATACTCTTGGTGTTCTGCTTCTTATAAGAAAATTGCTGTTGTTAGAGGCCATTGAGTTGGTTCTATCTCGTTAGCAGTTCTCTATCCGACAGAACAAACACACTGCTCTATCCTGGGCCATTTTCATAACCGTGGGCTATGTGCGGGCCCATTGCTGCAGCCACTGTGTCAATCCACCTAACGAAGGGCATTCCTCTTGTTCTCTCTCTTATGCCGACTCCTCTCTTTTACCAAGAAGCTCAGCCTTGCTAACTGTGGGAGTTTCATTTTACAGAGAGGAGCGTGTAAAACAGGGACCATAGCTGAACTATTTGGGGCAAGAAAGAAATAACTGCACATTTCATGGTGAGAAAGTAGCCCTGGAGACAAGCCAGCAGACAGGGTGATAAAGAAGGGGAGTTGACCTAATTGTCAACAGAAACCCTACCTCTGTCTCTGCACAACTACCCATCGTGCCTGCAAATATCTGTCTAAAGCATCGCTTGTCCATGTCCCTCATGTCCATCCACGTGTTTCACAAGTATGTCTGCTTTTGTTATTAATAGTCAACAGCAAGATGGAGAGGCAGAAACCTTTCCTCCATATCAATGTTTCTGCCTCTAGCTTTATAAATGACCCAGAAAAAAAGAACAAATGTGAATTCATGGTGAGTGCTGATGATACTGAATTATGTGGCAAGCTGGGGCCGGGGGCAAAGAGCAGGAAAGATTCATCATGACTTAGATCAGCTCAGCCGCTGAGCTGACACATGGCCAATTAAGTGTGCTCGTGGGAAGCGCTGAGAAAGAATGCAGCAAGGTCCACAGAAGGAAGAGAGGAATGGGCCAGCTGATTCAGAACCAGATCTGGTCACCTCACCTTGACTGCGAATGCATGAACACATAGGGGTGACCAAAGAAACTAGGATTCGCCAGAAATATTGTCACCACCCGCCCCACCCCAACCTCCCATTCTTTCATGATCAACACAAGCATAATACATTTCCTTGGTCTTTCCAAGGCTTTTTACAATTCTAGGCCCTAGGCAAATGTGTTACTTGGGCACCTTGATGCCCTGCAACCGGAGCACTGAAAACCATAGATTTTGTTCATCCAGAAAGGACCCCAGAGCTCACCAGTCCTGCCGTTTCCAGCTGTACATAATGGATCTATGGGGAGCCTTGGAGCTGCCTCAGGTGATGCTCAAATCCCCATGTATGTTGTCCCTCTCTGCTCCAAATCAATCAGGGAAGCTGAGCTCGGAGCCCTGGGTCCCCTCTCCGTAGGTCATGATGGATTTTAGAGCAGTTCTGGTGATGTAGTGAGTTATACATTGGACTACTTACCTCGAGGTTAGGGGTTCAAACACACTGTGGGAGAAAGATGAAGCTTTCTGTTTCCATCTTTACAACCTCAGCACCCCACAGAGGCAGTTCTACTGTGAATTGGGATTGACTTGATGGCAGTGAGTTTGGTTTGGTTTATGAGTTATATACCTTCTGAAACTGGACAAAAATCTTTTTAATGCATGTCCATTTGGCAAGTTTGCTTGGGGAAAGGAGCATTGCATTTTGTCCGTTTCCCAAAGGAATCCATCCTACAACAGATATTATACACGCCTCCTCAAAATCTACGTAGGTATTGCTGTGGTTAATAAACGGCACATTCATTTAAAGGCACTGATATTTTTAAAAATTGACTTTCATTATGGCACATGTTCTCTGTTAGAGGAGGCTGAAAGTACTGCGCACGGTGGCCACGCGGGGCTCCTTGAAAGGTTGGGTTGGTTTTTATTTGTTGTTTTGTTTTGTTTGTTTGTTTTTACGACCCTAGATAACGTCTTTATTTTATTTTTTAATCATTTTATTGGGGAATCATACAGCTCTTATCACAATACATACATGCATTCATTGTGTCAAGCACGTTTGTACATTTGTTGCCATCATCATTTTCAAAACATTTTCTTTCTACTTGAGTCCTTGGTATCAGCTCATTTATTTCCGCTCTCTCCTCCACCCTCCCTCCCTCCCGAATCCTTGATAATTTATAAATTATTTTGCCATGTCTTACACTGACCAATGTCTCCCTTCACCCACTTTTCTGCTGTCCGTTCCCCAGGTAAAGGGTTATTTGTAGATCACTGTGATTGGTTCCCACCTTTATTTTCAACCATGCCCTATCCCTTGTTGTTGTTGTTTTAAATCATTTTATTGGGGGCTCATACAACTCTTATCACAATCCATACATACATCCATTGTGTCAAGCACATTTGTACATTTGTTGCCATCATCATTCTCAAAACATTTGCTTTCTACTTGAGCCCTTGGTACCAGCTTGGGTTGGCTTTTAAAGAGAGGTCCGTGGCAAGCGGATAACCAACAAGAATGTGAATCCAGAATTGTCAAAAACAGGCTTTACCACTCAATGATAAGACACGATTCCCCTGTATTTACAATACCTGGAAAATACAGAATTAAGGGACACAGATCAGTGGATGCCAAGGGCTAGGCATAGGGGAAGACACCAGCGAACTGGGCACTGAAAAGGTTCTATATCTCATTTGTGGTGGCAGGGAACCATTGCACACATTTGTCAAACCCCATCAAGATGTGCACCTAGGGGGAAAAAAAAGATGTGCACCTAGGAAGGATGAATTTTATTACATGTAAATCAGAATCTCAGTAAATCCTATATGAAAACAAAGACGTCAAACCAATGATGAGATACCACCTCTGCCCAGCAGTGATAGCAAAGTTAAAATACACACACATACACACACACACACAGAAAACTACAAATGCCAGGAAGGGTGTTGGAGAGAGGAATCTGTGTCCATTACTGATGAGACTGTGAAACAATACAGCCACGGTGAAAAGCAGCCTGGTGCGTCCTCAAAACGTGGGGATAGGAATACCTTATGACCCAGCAATCTCTCCCCTGGGGTCAGACCCTAAAGAAGAAAGAGCCATGGCATGAACATGCATGTGCACACCCGTGTTCATCAAAGCACTGTTCACAATAGCAACAAGATGGGCCCAACCGAAATGCCCATCAGTGGGAGAATGGACGAGCAAACTTCGGTGTATACACACAATGGAGTGCTACACAACCCTAGAAAATAATGAAGGATGCACGGAACACCTCATGACGTGAATGAACCTGGAGGGCATTGTGCTGAGTGAAATTAGTCAAAAACAAAAGGACAATTATGGCCCTGGTAGAAAAGTAAAACCAAGAAAAGATTTCGCGTGGAAAGAAATGGACTTGGATGGTTACCCAGGTGGGAGGGGCAGAGGGGGGGGGGCACAGGCTAGATGATAGACAGGTGTTATTTGAGTGAAGGGGAAAACAACACCCAACAAGAGGAGATGCAGAGGTACGGGGGTGGGGTGGGGTGGGGTGGGGTGGGGGTGGCTATGGAAACAGGGCAAGACAATGGGAGGTCTGATGAGTGGTTGGATATAGGACTGATGATCTGCTCTGTCAACCTCCAACCAATTAAAAAAAAAAGACAAAACAGTTGACTATATGATGCTGTGCATAAATGAGACATCCGCTGGGAATTTACACGACTATGTGGTGGTGGGAGTGGGTGTGGCCCTCAAGGGATTGCGGTCTTGCCCGAGCAGGTGGAAGCAATTTGAATTGTTGCTTTAAACTGTAACCTCAGAGGCTAGGGAAATTCAGGTTTCACACCAGTTGGTTAGCAACAGAGATGACTGTCCCTTAGTCCACAGGCACTAACTCCGCTGTCAAAAGCTAGGGCGGGGACACCTTCAGACACTGCATGGGAACCTGCTTCTTTTTACAGAGAAACTCCATCTAGACAGAATTGTTAAAGTGTTTGTTTCTTCAAGCTCTGTAGTCTTCCCAAGGAGTCTCTGGGAGGTACAAATGGTTAGTACACCTGCCTGCTAACCATAAGGTTGGAAATTCAAGTCCAGGGTGGCAGGGAAAAGCCTAGTGTACTTCCAAAAATCAGAAATTGAAAACCCCATGACACAAATGAGGGTGCCATGAGTTGGAATCACCTTGTTGGCCACTACTTGGTTAATCTTCTCAAACTATTCTTGAAAATCAAACCATTACCTGAATGGAAGTCCCAGGGCGGGGGCGGCCTAAGCTGTGGATGGAGCAGTGGCAGATTCAAACATGACCAAACAGACAGGAGGCACAGAAGGCAAGCCTCCTGGGAGCCACTTGTAGGAGCAATGAGGATACCTCATGGAAAAGACATTATCCTAAAGCATGAGATGGGAAATTTTTGTTATCTGGAATTCCTCTAAGGAACGCCTTAGTATTTATTAGAAGAGATGATTTGATGAGCCCACTTGGGTGGGGTTGAGACCACAAGGGTGATATGTTGACTGACACCAAGGCTTCCTAGGAGGGAGGACACTCGGTTTTAGAGGAGAGGAATACGGAACCTCCAGGGCTCACCCAGGAAGGAGAAGTGGAGGAACAAGAAGGGAGGAGAGAAGTGGGAGGAGAAAAATGTAGCAAGATCTCTTGCCCCACAAGGCAACAGTTCCACTCCCCCTCTTCCATTTTACTCTGAGGAAGATGCTTTCTCATGGTGGTGGGAGAGGGTAGGGTGTTTGGGAAAAATGGAAACAGCATGTGTGCATTCGGGAGCTGGGCCCAGGGATTAGCAGACATTGTGCATAGATCTTCTGAATGTCACAAACTGTCAAATAGCTGGGACTCGATTCACAAGCTCCTAGGCAGGAGCATAGGTGCCATCTGATATCTGGGTTTTAAATAAAGAGAGAGAGAAGCACATTTGAGAACAAGGGGTCAAGTTGTGCTACTCATCCTGTCTGCTTCCACCCTCCTCCCAGCATTGAAGCTGGGGGAGACATGTGATATCATAAGGACCCAACAGAGCCCACCGGCCGCCTCTGGGGAGTTTGTGCCAATGCCTGCTGTGGTGGAAATGGGAATGCGGGTGGGGATTGTGATGGCATATTAGAATAAGTGGGAGACAGGCCTCAGAACTCCCTGGACTGGATGGAAAGCAGCTCAGATAGTATAGAAACAGTCAAACCCGTTGCTGTTGAGTTGATTTTGACTCATGATAACCCCATGTGTGTCAAAGTAGATCTGCACGCCATAGAATTTTCAACAACTGATTTTTCAGTAGATTCACCAGATCTTTCTTTTAAGGTGCCTTGGTGGACTTGAATTACTGACCTTGCAGTTAGCATTTACTGCTTATACTACCTGGGGACTCCCTGGGAGGATAGAATTCTCTAACTTTACAGATTGGAGAGGGACGAGAGATGGTGATTTATCACTATTGTTATTGTCTGCGTATACCCTAAATTGTGTACAACTAGAATGATTCATGCCATTTGGATGCGTTGACCCATTGCCAAGGAGAAGCCAACTGGTAAGAAAGTACAGACCCAGTCATTGTGCTCTGGTGATTCAGTGAGTCCGTGATTGACTACGAGCTGAAGTCAAGAAAGGGGGACAGGAGGCATCAGGTAGTGAGGGATGTGCTAGGTGGGCATTCAGCCGCCAGTGCAAACTCCTATCCTTTTAATAAGCAATCCACTTACTGTGTGGGTGGCTTGAAACAGGGCAATATCTCCAGTACCACAATGGCAGATCCCCACAGTTGTTCTCACGCCCACAGCTCTAAAGCTGCTACCACCGTTCTTCAAAATGGTGGATCTTCTTTCTACCTCTAACTTTATAAATTACAAAGAGGAATGGGGGAGGGGAAGAACAAATGTAAATCCATGGTGAGGGTTATAAGCCCTAATTTTCTCATCCATACAATAAGACCAGAACCCAAAACAAAGCCTAAAAACAAAATCCGTACTGCCATTGAGTTCATTCTAATTCATAGCGACCCTGTAGGTCATAGTAGAACTAGATTTCCAAAGTTGTAAATCCAGCAGACTGCTGTGCTTTTCTTCCAAGCAACTGGGAGTGGGTTTGGGCTGCCAACCTTCCAGTTAGCAGCCAACTGCCTAGCCACTGTCCCGCCATACCTCCTTTAAAATAGAACCAGGAGTCTATTTCACAGGTTTTTGCTAAGGATTAAGAAAATAATCAATGGGGAGAGGGGAGGAGGAAGGGAGGGGGAGGGGAAAAAAGGAAAATGAGCTGATTCAGGGAACCCAAGAGGAAAGCGAATTTTGGGAATAATGAGGGCAACAAATGTATAGATGTGCTTTACACAATTGATCTATGTATTGTGATGAATTGTATGAGCCCCAATAAATTGATTTAAAAAAAAAAAAAGAAAGAAAATAATCAATGGAAGACCTAGTGTGGTTGTTAAGTGCCGTCGAGTCAGTTCTGATTCATGTGCACAGGACAAAACCCCGCCTGGCCCTGCACCGTCCTCACAATTCCTTTGGGTGAGCCCATTGTTGCAGCCACTGTGCCGATCCGTCTCATCGAGGGTCTCCCCAAGACATCTATTGAAACCCAGGCCATGGTAGAAAACTCTGATACGTGATCCCTGGCTTGCCTATTATAATCAATATGATAGTATGCCCAGTGGTTAAAGCACAGATAGAGCACTACCTCCCATTATTGCATCCCACATTTTATTTGATTGAATTTTTTAACCCTATTTTCAGCATTATGATGGTATTTTGCTATACAAGGGGGCTCAAAAAGTTCTTGGAAAATGGGATAGTTCCCCAGAAACTTAGCTAAACTCTTTTATGTTCTCATTTCATATTTTTTCTTTAAAAAAATCATTTTATTGGGGGCTCATACAACTCTTATCACAATCCGTACATCAGTTGAAGCAGGCATGTTTGTACATATGTTCCCTTCATTCATTTCTAGACATTTACTTTCTATCGAGCCCTTGGTATCAGCTCTTTTTTTTCCTCCTCCCTCCCCGTTCCCCATAGCCCCTTGATAGATTGTATATTGTTATTATTTTCATCTCTCATACTGAGCTGTCTCCCTTGCCCCATGTTTTCTGTTGCTTTTCCCCCTGTAGAGGGGTGTAAGGCTACATGTCGATCTGATCATTGCGATTGGTTCCCTCTTTCTCCCTTCCTCTCCCCCCTTCCCCTACCCTTCTGGCATCACGATTCCCACTCCTGTTCCCAGAGTGTGTGTGTTGTGAGCTCCCATCCTTGTTCCTTGGCTGAGAAAGGGAGGGGAGGTACAGCAAGGCAAGACTGTGGTTCTCAGGCTATGATAGCACCAGGTTTACAAATGGGGTTTCTCAAGTTTGCCCCTCGAAAAGAAGGGCCTAGCTTTATGGAAAGCAAGTGATAATCAGGCACAACATAAATCCCTTTTAAAGATCCCATGTTTGCAATGCAGGATAAAAGCCTTTAATATGAGGCCTGGACATTCCGTCTTGCAAACAAATGTGACCATCACCACAGATTCCGATGGGATCTTGGACGGATGATTTGGGGACGAGATCATGAGAATCTGGTTGTGCAGCTTTATGTCCTAAATCTCTTCCTTCACAATGGCCCCCTTTCTGATTTCTCATTGCTTCTCTTGGAGAGGGATGAATTGAAGTCTTAGCATTGCATTTGCATTGGCTCTCAGGGGCTAGGGTCTGTGGCCACACAGAAGCAAAACGTAATGATCCTAAGAAGCGCCCTCTCATCTTCACGTCGGTGGATGCTGTTACGTTCATCCGACAGATGAAGAATCTGAAGGTTCACAGGATAAGTTTGTTTTGGGAGATTTTATTGCCAGATCACTTCCTTGACTTCTGACTTCTAAGGATAGTGGATTCATCCTTAGCGCCTAGCAAAACTGCCAGACACTCTGTAGGCACTTCACGTGCCCGGAATCCAAGAAAGTAGGCACTGGGCGGGACGGCAGAGGGGAGGAGGGGACACTCTGACCCTTATCCACTACCAGAGAGTAAAACGTGTTCTTTTCTGCTCAGAGGCTGGTACCTTGATAGGTCAGAGAAAGGGCCATTCTCTCTGGCCACTGTGGATGCTGGAAGCTTAACAGTTTGCCCACAAAGGCTTTCTTTTGCCAAAAAGGTAGTTTTATTTATTCTCCTCCTCCTCCTCCTTCGTGCTGTGGCATCACAGTCCAGGGAGACAAATGAGTTCTCCAGGTTCCTCTAGAACCGCCCCTCATCTGTTCATGACCGCCCCCCTCTCCTTGCTTAGGCCGTCGGGCAGGGCAATCATGAGGCCTGATTTCCACTCAGAATCTCCCCTGGTGTGCTGGCCAGCAGAGGGACTCGCTGGTGTTTTAGCAAAGTGGCCACCTGGGTGTTGCCGATCTCCTGCTGTTCACCAGTGTGCTTAGTTAGACATAATCCGTCATTACACAAACAAATAAAAAATCTTGTTATCTGTCCAGAAACATGCCGGCGCATGTGTCACCTCCCACACACTCTGGTGGCCTTGTGGCTCAGGACATGCAGTGATGTGGTTCCCCCGCCCCCGGGGCTATAGCTCATTAGACTCTCTCCAGAGACCCCTTACCCTGAGCCAAACATAATGGAATGACAGCTCTTCAGCCCCTTCGCATGAAGGAGATTCCATTTGATTCATGGTTTGCCTAGAGGGCTGAGAGGCCGAAAGGGCATGGGGTTAATTCACTTGACTAGTGCAAGTTCAAATCCCTCTACACTCAGAAGCGGTGATCAATTTAGCATTTTAACTAGACAGCTGCCGGCCCTACCACTGCTTCATGACTTCCAGGGCGGCACGTTTGGAGCCGGAGAGAGAGCACAGTGGTGGGTGCTGGGAGGTTGGAGTGATGGAACTATTCTGTAACCAAACTATTGCTCTCGTGTGCTCCCTACAGGCTGGATCTGGCTCAGAGTGTTTCCTCCACTAGAGTCTTCATGGGAGCAGATCACCAGGTCTTTTCTGCTACAGAGCCAATGTGGGGTGCACACTGCTGAACTTTCACTGAAATGAGTCTAACTTACAATTAAGCTGGCACTTAACCATCGTACCACCAGGGCACCTTAGCCTAACTGTGCTTCTAAATTAATGAGCTCCTTTGTGTGTGTGCTTTTTTTAAAGTTATTCTTGACAGAAATTTTGAATTTCCAAAGAGAAATGAAACATGCCACTCTTCCGAGTCAAGGAACTAGTGAAATTCAGGGACGCAGACACATGTGTGGGTCCAGTCCCCCCAATGAACTGTTTGAACCTATGAGCCTGTGTCCAGCCTCCAAAGAGCGATTTATCTCCTTAGCGCCTCCAAATGAGGTCAAGCGGTGACCTGATTAACAGGCTAACCTCCACCCCTTCGCTCTTAAGTCTTAAATTGACAACAGATTACGTAACTACCACAGCAAGTTTATGATCACCCCTGTCCTTCAGTCCCCTCAGCTAGAAGATGAAGGTTAATGTTGCTGTTGTGGGTAAGTGCCAACTCCTAGTAACCCCGTGCACAACAGAAGGAAACACTCCTTGGTCCTGCTATGACATCCTCAAAGTCATTGCTAGGCTGGAGCCCGTCGTTGCTGTGAAAATGAAATGCATTTATATATCCAAAATGATTAGCATGCCATGGAGATTCAATGAATATGGCTATTATCAATGGTACCAACCCTAAAAAACAAGCTCACTGCCATCGAGTCAGTTCCAACTCTTAGGGACCCTGAATAGTGTTTCTGGGACAGTAAAGCTCTCCAGGAGCAGAGAGAGGCCAGAGGGTTTGGACAGCAGTGACACCTGACCACGAAGGCTCTTTAATACCAATAATAATTTGGTGAAATTGGATAGTTTTTAAAGGATGGGAATTAGGAGAAAGTGCATAAAGAGCCAGCAATGCTTGGCCTTAGTTTCCTTCCACCTCTTGTCTCTCTTGACTTGGGGGGTGGGGCGTAGAAACTCTTTTTGACTCTGTTTCCTCACTGCCTCTCTCCTGACTGCACACCACCACCACCACCACCACAGGTCAAGAGCAAGGCCTGCCTAGACTAAAACATCTTCTTAAGTGGACTTTTCAAGAGGTGTGGTGTTTGAGTTGACTCAGTGTTCCTCAGAAAATGCCCAGTCTATTCCCAAATGCTCCATGGTCCTCTTCTCCCGTTCAGAGCTCTATAGCGCGTTGTCATTCCAATTGATCCAAGCACCAAGCCCCAGAAAGGTTTGAAAGCTCCCAAAGAATACTGAAGGATAGTTCTGGAATTTCCAGTGGACAGAAAGACTGCCTTCAAATATCCCTCAATGAAACCTAACGCTGGATCGGATGCTTACAAAGCCCTAAAGGGTCTTGCTCTCTCCCAAGTCGTCAGGACCGGAGTCTCTTGGACAAACAAGGTAGAGAAGTCTGGGGAGGGAGTCAACCAATCAGCCTCTTCGTTTCACAGAGGAGGAAGCTCAAGCTAAAGGACTTGCCGACAGCCAGTCACCCAGGGCGTGGCACAGTGAAAGGAGCAGGTAGCCGAGCTGAAACGCAGTGCTTGCCCCCTGCACCAAACATCGCACCTGACCATGCTACCTGAAGCTGCGCTTTCCATTGTCTTCTGAAAGAACGAAAGAGCCATCCACCCTTAGAGAGCCATGATTGAGGTGTGTCCCCCTCCCTCAGAGCCGTGGACATTGCTGTCCACCGAACCCTTAGACGATGGAAAAGGGTGTGTAACTCCCAGACAGGGTTGGACAACACCCAGGAAATCTTGAGGTGGCACCTGAGTGAGATCACTAAGGCCCATGGCCTATGTGGTTTATTTCAGAATAATGGCAGGGCACTGTGGAAAGGGCACTAGAGGGAGCACTTCCGTTCTGTCACCTTCCCCTATCAATAGATGGCAATACTAATTTGGGTTCTTCTCTTGTAATCTTATCTCTGAATAAAACGGATGGAACTGGGTGATCTCTGAATCCTCTTCCGGCTCTAACATCCTCCTCAATGAACCAAAAGTCATATTGCTGTGTAATCAAGAGTCTAGGCTTCGACATCAAAGACACTTGGGTTCAAGTCCTAATGCTATTGTTGTGCGGCCTTGGACAGATCGTTTCTCTAAGCACCTATAAAGAAAGTGATATTATCTGCCTCATAGGGTTGCTATGAGGATTCAGTGGTATAATACCTGAAAAGTGTTCAGCAAGGAGGTTATTAAATGTTAATTATCTACACTATCTACCATCCCTTCTTTCCACCATCCATCACCCAGAACAAAGGTCTGAGGTCCAGGTAGATCAGTCTGGTTTTAAGCTAAATGTCCAAGACTATGCTATAAAGCTGACAGCAGTTACAGCTGGGTGATCTGATTTTGTCATAGCTAAAGACAAAAGCTACAGCAATGGACTTAAAAACACCAGCAATCATGAGGATGCTGCTGATGGCGCAGGGCCAGGCAGCACTTTGTTCTGTTGCATCTAAGATCACCAAGAATCAGAGCCAACTCTACAATCACAGGAAAGGGTAGAACACTCTGCCGTTGATTCTTGGTTGAATTTGTTGAAGGGTAATAAAAGGTTCCTCATTGGTTGGTTTGGGGTTTGAAACCCCTACTATGTTCCTTGCTCTGTAAGTTCTATCCTAGATGGACCCTTTGACCTGTGGTCTTCTTTCTCCTAAAAATCCCAGCATTCTCCTTGACTCTGCCTGATTTATGCCAAATGGCATTTCCGTGAAGACTTTCAGTGCCTAGGAATGCTATTAAAGAATTGCAGAGCTAGGTAAATACCAGATAAAGGGAAACTTCATCTTGCCGACACATCAACACCATTCAATGCATTGTTACAACAAGGACCAAAGCTGTCTGATGATATCATCAGTGACAACTGGTCAGTGAAAATGTTTTGTTAATTGTGACTTGAATGTGTTTATCAGCCTCGCTTTGTGACATCAGAAAGACAGCAGCAGAAACACAGGGAGCTGAGCTCCTCCAGGGAAAACATTAGTCATCTGTGAGTGCCCAGGCCCTGGCAGATGGTCAGTTCTTCTCCTGAAGTCAGACTTGCAAGCCACCATGCAATGTCACTGCCAGGAATGAAGAGCATTGCCTTGACATTGAACATCTTTATAATAAAACTACTAATTGGTGACTAATACCACAGGCTTTGGAGCTGAGGAGGGAAAAAAGGAAATCTCATGAAGGCTGTTAAGTGACTGTATATTTTACAATGAGACAGTACTCTTAGCATCCCACCCGTGTGGTACCAAGACCATCTGAGATGCTCTCCCGGTGATCTGGATTGCCTGGAATTTTTAAGTACAGCCCTGGGGAGTTATTTTTAAATATTCAGATACACCATAATACCACCGTAGTTATAGTCCTAGTTTTTTGTACAGACCTATTTTTTAACATCATTAATTATACTATTTTGCATTACCTTTTCCAGGATCCCACCCACCAACCCCTAGCCCCACATATTTGGCAACTCCACAGCATCTGTCAAAACAAATTAGCACTTTGGGTGGTAGAAATATATTTTTTTTATGAAAGCAGCAAATGTGTCAGTATTGGACAGAAGCTTAAACCTGATTTATTGGTTTGTTTTCCTGGGTTTCAGACCCAATTTGCAGAAGCTTTTTCACGAATTTTCCATTTGCATCATCTGGGCGCACTTGCAGAATATGTAGAACACATGCAAATTCTCCCAGAAAGAGTCACTAATTATGATATGTATTTGCATATGTTTAATCACCTATACCTTATTTCATTTTGCTATTTCTGCAGGGCCCCCTGGCTGCAGGGAGGGGCGTGCTTGGCACGGTTAGAGCCTGCACTCAGCGAAGTTCTCTCAAGCAAGCATTCTGCTGCCGCGCTGTTAGTTTTTGTGTGATCTTTTCCAATGAAATCTGAAATTTACAATTTTTAAATGATGTGTGTGAAATTATATGACTCTATTATGTCATAATATTATACATCCCAAAATATTGGTAAAGGGTCCTCCCGGCTTCATCACCACCCCCACCCCCCTCCAGAGATCAGAGCATTACTGAGAAAATAATGATTAACCTTTAAAATCAGATTGGCATTTCTTTTTTCTCCAAATCTAGAATTAATACGCATTTTTTAATCATTAGTGTAATGTTCAGGATGATACTTTTGTTCTTTTGCCTGTTGAACTGTTACGGCTGCTAGTAACCCTTCAAATTGTTTGCTTCATTCAAGCATTCTTTCCTGAATAATTCATTAGGCATTATTATCCAAGCGTGGAACCCCTCATTTAGCACTGCTGATCTTTTCCTTATGTGTAGCTGACAGGCAATCAAAGTTTTTATCAGTGCAGAAAATTTGCAATTCAGAAATGGAGTTGCAGCAATTAGTAGCTATCAGGTAGCATTGGAAGGACAGCTTCATAAAAAGACAGAGTTGAATGAGCTCCACTGATGTTAGCACAAAAGTAATGGGTAAAACTAACCAGCTGTTTCTAAATTTACCAAATGGAACATTCCCTTCTTCCCAGAGTGGAGGCTTTAATTAACTTGGAGCTCTGTGTGGCTTCCCAGAGGGGGAAGGGAGTGAGTTAGGACCCGTCCTTCCCCAGGGCTGGTGTCACCTCCCATTGGGTACAAACCAGAGGGAGCCCTTGTGCTGCCCTCTAATCCAGTCCAGAATGCAAAGGGGCCAGGGAAGTTTCCAGAGGTCAGTGCCTTTGAGAGAGCATCTGGGTTCCCCACTTTGGGTTGTTCTGGTGAGACACTGGTGTGGACACTGCAATTGTGCCTTGCTTTCAAACGTTGCCCCTTCCCTTTCTGCATGTTAAACACGGGCATGGTTTGAAAGACCTCTAGATGAATGGTTAATGGGCACACTGGCTCCAGGACTCAGTTGAGTCAAAAGGGCTGGGCTGATGTTAGTTCAGGTCAGAGTGTAAACAAATGAAATGCTCATTCATTTCTTCCTTGGTGGATGGATTCCTTTCCCCGGCCATTCTTCCAATTGTTCATTCATTCATCCGTCCATTCATTCCTTAGGCCCCCTTTCCATCCATGTATTCATCCAGACATCTGTAGATGCCCTCAGTGGAAGGGGAACGTGAAGCCCCTGTGAGACTCCCAGTTTCAAACTGGTGCCTTTGGGTCTGTGTGCAGGAGGTCCCTGGGTGGCGCCGACAGTGAATTGCTCGACTCCTAATGCAGAGTGTGCCCATTTGACTCACAAGGAAGACAAACCCAGCAGTCTGTTTCTGAAAGGTCACCATTTTGGAAACCCTACAGAGCAACCTGTCTCAGTCTCTCCCTCAAAACTGGGTCTCTGTTAAAAAAAATTGTAGAACAAAATTCAAAACCATACAAAAGACTAGACTTACTGGTCTGACAGAGACTGGCAGAACCCTGGACACTGTGATTCTGAGACACTCCTCAGGCCTGAAACTTCGCTTCCCATCCCCCTCGCCCACCCTAGGATCAACTTTCAGCTAAACAAATCGGCCTAGAAAGTGAAGAATAACACTTATAAATAACACCAGCTATAAAAGAAATACTTTTCAGGACAATGAGGATCACCATAGGAGACCAAGAGGGCAGTGTTTGCCCCAAAGCAGAGCTCAGAAGACAGAAAGCGGCAGGGAGCCAGGAACACAGGGAGGCAGTGGGAAGAGTGCCGTTACATGGGGGATGACAACTGATGTCCTGAAACAAAAGCTGTATAAACTGTTGGATGGGCAACAAATTCGTTCTCTATATTTTCACCCAGACCGCCGGAAAATGCTCCGCAGCAGCACCTGGCTTTCCATAAGCAGTGTGTTTACCAAAGACTTCTGAGAGGGGTGGTTGCTTGGTGACTGATTGGCAGCAAGAGAAGGGTCTTTGGCATCAGTTAGCCTGTGGGAAGCCTCTGAGGGGGTCACAGAAGCACCGTGCGGGGGTGGCTTCTGTTCCATGTTCACTGAAGGCTGTTCCAAGGAGTTCATCCTGAGATGATGTGAGATGCTGAGAAAAGGGGGCCCTGTTTCCCACTTCCTACCCACCCCAGATGGCCAGGTGCCTCTGAACCAGAGAGAGGGAGAGTCCGGCTCAAGAATAACATCGTGCATGGAGGGAATGACAAAGTAGCCACAGGCAACCGAGACCCAAGCTCAGGGCCTGCTCTCAGTGCCCGCTGTGCTCAAGGCAGGCTTAGAAAACAAACCAACCCAGCCCGTCAGAGCCCAGACTTGGCAGTTAAGCAGCCTTGGGCTCAAGTTTCATCTTCGCATTTTCAAGCTGCGATGTGACCGACCCCTTAGCCCCCGAATGCCTTGTCTGTAAAATGGGATATTGCTCCCTTCCTTAAGGGTCAATATAACAAGGAATGCAAATTCCATGATTAAGCACGTGTTGTTGTTGCTAGGGGCCGAAAATTGACTCCTAAGCAGAGTGACCCTAAACACAACAGCATGAAACGCGCTGCCTGCTCTCCACCACCCTGAAAACGACTATGCTGGAGATCATTGCTGTAGCCACTGTGGCCGTCTAACTCACGGAAGGTCTTCCTCTGTTTTGCTGAACCTCTACTTGACCAGACATGAGGTCCTTTTTTAGGGACCCGCCACTCCTTTTAATGTGTCCCACGTGAACTTCGATGGAACACCCTGGTTGTGCTTCTTCCAAGACAAGTTTCTTTGTTCTTCCAGCAGTCCACAGAACTTTTCTTTTCTTTTCTTTATAAATCATTTTATTTGGGGCACATACAACTCTTATCACAATACATACATACATCCAGTGTGTCAAGTACATTTGTACATATGTTGCCATCATCATTTGCAACGCATTTTCTTTCTACTTGAGCCCTTGGTATCAGCTTCTCATTTTCCCCCTCCCTTGTCCTCTCTCCCTCGTGAGCCCTTGATAATTTATAAATTATTATTATTTTTTCATGTCTTGCACTGTCAGATTCTCCCATTACCCCCTTGTCTGTTGTCCATCTTCCTGGGAGGGGGTTATAGATAGGTCATTGTTATCAGTGCCACCTTTATCCCCCACCTTCCCCTTCCCCTCCTGGTATGGCTACTCTCAATATTGGTCCTGAGGAGTTTATCTGTCCTGTGTTCCCTGTGTTTCCAGCTCCTATCTGTATCCATGTACATGCTCTTATCTAGCTAGATTTGTAAGGTAGAATTAGGGTCATGATAGTGGGGGGAGGATGCATTAAAGAACCAGAGGAAAGCTGTATGTTTCATTGGTGCTATACTGTACCTTGACTGGCCCGTCTTTTCCCCACAATCCTTCTGTAAAAGGATGTCAAATTGCCTACAGGTTGGCTTTGGGCCTCCACTCTGCACTCCCCCACTCATTCACATTATAATTTTTTGCTCTGGGTCTTTGATGCCTGATGCCTGATACCTGATCCCGTCTATACCTCATGATCACACAAGCTGGTGTGCTTCTTCCATGTGCTCCTTGTTGCTTCTCAGCTAGATGGCTGCTTGTTTATCTTCAATCCTTTAAAACCTGAGATGCTATATCTTTTGATAGCCAGGCACCATCAGCTTTCTTTACCACTTTTGCTTATGTACCCGCTTTGTTTTCAGTGATCGTGTCGGGAAGGTGAGCATCTCAGAGTGCCATATTATTAGAACAAAGTGTCCTTGTGTTGAGGGAGTGCTGGAGTAGAGGGCCAATGTCCACATGCTTCCTTAATACTAAACCTATAAATATATGTACATAGATCTATTTCCCCATTGTCATATATAAATATATTAACATATGTACATGCCTGTATTTAGATCTCTGTAGATGCCCTTTGCCTCCTAGTTCTTTCCTCTATTTCCTTTTACTTTCCTCTTGTCCACTATCTTGTTCAGCCTTTATTTGGATTTCAGTAATTCCTCTCGGTTACATTGTCCTTGGTCAAGCCCTACCAGACCTCCTACACCCTCCTCACCATCGATTTTCCATCACTTGTTCCCTTGTCCCTGGGTTTGTTAACACCCACTTCCTTTCCCCCACCTCCCCCTCTCCCATGTACCCCCCACCCCAACTGCCATCTCATTGTTTTCTCCTCCAGCTTGTTTATCCCGCCTATCTTCTCTAGATAGACATGCGGAGATAATAATATGCACAAACACAAGACTGAGCAAAACAAAGCAACAATAGAAAACAAAACAATAGCTCCAACACAAAAGCCAAGGACCCAAAAAAGCCTATAAATAGTGCAAGGTCTATTCCTTGTCCTTTACCAGTGTTTTCTAGTCATCTGATGAGGCTCCACAGTCTACTTTTGGTGTTCCCTGGGGACTTCATTGCTTTGCTCCCCTTGCTATTCTGTTGCATGCCCTTAGTGTTTCGCCTCAGTGTGGTGGGGTCAGGGTGGGCACAATTCCCACCGTGTGTCTCCAGTGTTGTCCCCCGTAGTGCTATGGGTCAGTGTGGGACATCGCGTATCATGGCAGGGCCAGCCCTATGGTCCTCTCTGTGCATTGGCTACACTGAGCAGAAATATCATCCTCAGGGCTTGGTGGACCAGGATGTACTCCACTCTTTTTTCCTCCCCATTCATTTGCTCCTGTGTGCTCTGATCAGACATGTCCCTCTCCTTGAGCTGTAGCTTCAGTGTGGTCCTATGAAATGAATTATTCTTGGGGGGGAGGGGCTGTCCACTTAGTTGGTAATGGGGCTGTCCCCCCAGGCCTCTCTATTGGCTCCCTGCTTCATGTCCCTGTGTTGTGTTCTTGTCTTGGAGCACCGGGTTGAATTCTGGTCCCTCTTTCTCTGTGGAGATATAAACAACAACCTCCCCTTGGGTGGGTTAGTGCCCTGTTCCCCCAGTTACCCATGTCTTTTTTCCCCCCTCCTGTTTAGTTGGCCACCATATGTATCCCTGGGTTTGGTCTGGCCCCTGCCATATTTCCTGGCCCTCATCCCAGGAATGTATGTGCACAGTAGCTTTTCCCCTATGCCCCTTTTGCATTTTTGAGGTTACTTCAGTGGACTCATGTTGTACTTGTCCTTTTGTGCTTTGCTTACTTCACTTAGCATAATAATTTCCTCCACTTCTTCCCATGCGGCAATGTGCTTCATGAATTCATCACTGCTTTTTAGGGATGTATAATACTCCATTGCATGTATGTACCCGTTTTTTAATCCATTCATCTGTTGATGGAACTGTGGGTTGTTTCCAACTCCTTGTGGTTGTGAACTGTGCCATGATGAACACTGGAGCACAGAGCCCTGGTTTGTTTCTGGTCTCTTCTGGGTGTATGCCCAATAGTGGGGGATTGCTGGATCAGATGGTAGCTCAATTTTCATCTGTTTTAGATATCGCCAAATTGATTTCCATAATGGCTGTACAAACCTACTGGTCCACCAGCAGTGGACGAGAGTTCCTATCTCTCCACAGCCCTCCAACACTTGTTACTTTCTGATTTTTTGAATTGGGATATCTTTGAGGGTGTTAGGTGGTATCTCATAGTTATGGCTAGAGATCTGGAACATTTTCTCATATATTTATTGACCATTTGGATTTCTGCCCTTGAGAAACTTCTGTTCAGGTCTTTTGCCCACTTCTTCAGTGGACAATCGGTTTTGTTCCTTGTTGTAAGTTAGATTTTAATAATAAGGCCTTTGTCTGGTGTGTCATTACTAAAGATGTCTTCCCATTCTGTGGTCTCTCTTATTACTCTCGGCGAATTCTTTTGATGTGCACAAGTGTTTTATCTTTAGTATATCCCACTTGTCAATTTCTGTCTCCTCTGTGTTTGTGTCCTTTTCTGTTTCCGATAGCCTATGCAGTCCATGGAACTTTGAATGTTCTTTCTCAACACCACAATTCAAATGCCCTCTTCAATCTTCCTTATTCTGTGCCCAGCTTTTCAATGCATCTGAGGCTGTTGAAAATGTCATGGCCAAAAACAATCACACTGAAAAAGGGGACCAGACAAGGATGCCCCTTGTCCCCACTCCTATTTAACAGCGTACTGCAGCTCCTAGCTAACAACATAAGACAAAGGAAAGATATTAAAGGTATTCAGCTTGGGAAGGAAGAGGTGAAATTATCATTATTCGCAGATGAGATGATTCTATATATTGAAGATCCCTTAAACTCCTCAAGTGCAGTGTTGGAAGCAATAGAGGAATATGGCAGAGTGGCAGG
>NW_022103958.1:19962126-19964043 GCF_000313985.2 Echinops telfairi
TGGCGAGACAGGAACTCTCATCCACTGCTGGTGGACCTGTAGATATGTACAGCCACTATGGAAATTGATTTGGCGATTTCTCAAACAGATGGAAATTGAACTACCATACAACCCAGCAATCCCCCTACTGGGCATATACCCAGAAGAGGCAAGAAACAAACCACGGCCAGACATCTGCACTCCAATGTTCATTGCGGCATAGTTCACAATCGCAAGGAGTTGGAAGCAACCCAAATTTCCATCAACAGATGAATGGATTAAAAACTATGGTACATACATACAATGGAGTACTATGCATCACTAAAAAGCAGCGATGAACACATGAAGCATACCACCACATGGGAAGAACTGGAGGAAATAATGCTAAGTGAAGTAAGACAAGCACAAAAGAACAAGTTTAACATGAGCCCGCTAAGGTAAGTTCATATATATGTGTGTGTGTATATATATATATATATACACACACACACACACACACACAGAGAGAGAGAGAAGAAAGACCAGAAAGGTAAAGGCAAAAGGGGCACAGAGAAAAAGCTACCGTATACAAACTCTCCAGGGGTAAGGTCCAGGTAGTATGGCAGGTGCCTGACCAAATCCAGGGGTACATAGGGTAGCCAATCCCAAAGGGGCGAGGGGAGGAACGGGGAAAGGAAAATTTTAAAAAAGGGGATATATGATGGGGTAATAGCACACTGACCACTCAAGGGAAGGGGAAGGATATTGTTTGTGTCTCCACAGGGAAAGAGGGACCAGATGTAAAGCCAGTGCCAGATGAATGCAGCTTGTCGGCAAGGAGTGGGGAGCCAGTGGAGGGGCCTGAGGGCTCGGCCCCATGCCAGCTATGTGGACAACAACCCCTCCCCCCAGAAGAAGCTACTTGAGGGGACAGCAATGACGCTGCAGTTAGGGAGAGGGGCATGTCTGATCAGAGCAAATGGGAGCATTTGGGGAGGAAGTGAGAGCGGAGCACATCCTGACCCACCAGGCCTGGAGGACAACATCCCCGCTCTGAACAGCCTTTGGACAGAGTGGACAATATGGCTGATCCCACCAGGAGACATGCCATCCCTTGATGGCCCCGGGCTCTAAGGGGGACAACACTGGAGACTCAGTGTCGGGACTGGCCCAGATTGACCCTGAGACACCGAGGCAAACCACAAAAAGCGTGAGGCAGAGCAACCATGGGAGCAGAGCAGAGAGCCCCTGAGGGAGTACAAAGGATAGACTTGGGGCCAGAGCATGGTACCCCATCGGTCTTGACTGGAGGACACACCTGGAGATCAAAAATCAGACCTTGACCTATTTACAGGTTTTTCTTTCGACTTAAATTTTTGTTTTGTTTGTTTGTTTAATTAACTTATTCTTCTATGGGTAATAGGTTTCCTTTTTTGATGCCATCGCTGTGCTCTCACTGATTGCCTATCTTGCTATGGCTTGTTTTTTATGCATATTAGTATCTCTACAGATCTATCTTGATAAGGTAGACTGGACGAATAGTTTGGAGGGGAAAACAATGGGACCAATGGTTCCGGGGGGACACGGGAGAGGGGGAGGTGGGGGTAAGGAGGTGGTGCTACTAGCCCAGGGACAGGGGAGCAACAAGTGATCCAAAAACAGTGACAAGGAGGATGCGAGAGGCCTGGTAGGGATTCAGCAAGGGCATTGTAACCGAGAGAAATCACTGAAACCCAAAGGAAGGCTCACCATGTTAGTGGGACAAGAGGAAAGTAAAGGGAAATAGAGGAAAGAACTAGGGGACAAAGGGTGTGTATAGAGGTTTTAAGATTGGAATGTACATATGTAAATATACTTATATTAAAATGTGGGCAAACAGATTTACGTGCATATATTTATAGGTTTAGTATTAAGGCAGCAGATGGACATTGGGCCTCCACTCAAGCACTTACTCATTAC
>NW_022103958.1:19965022-19988517 GCF_000313985.2 Echinops telfairi
CCCGCCCCCCAATATCATGATCCCAATTCTGCCTTGCAAATCTAAAGACCACTTTAGAGGAATCAGCCACTGAAAATGTTATGGGTAGCATTGAAACATTGTCGGTAACTGAAAACCCAATGAACAGAAGGGGAACATTGTCAGAGATGGTGCCAGAAGATGGCCCCCTCAGGTCAGAAGGCTCTCAAAGTATGACTGAGGAAGCGCTGCCTTCTCAAAGTAGAGTTGATCAGAATGCCCAGGGAGTAAAGCTTGCAGAAGTAAAGTCTCTGGGACATTCGTTTGCTGATGGACCATGACTCAAAATGAGAACAAATGCAAAACTCTACTAATAATCAGAACTTGTAATGTGCAATGTATGAATCTAGGAAAATTGGAAGTCATTAAAAATGATATGAATGCATAAAGATCAATATTCTAGGCATTAGTGAGGTGAAATGAACTGGTATTGGCTATTTTGAAGCAGAAAATCATGCCAGGAATGAAAATCAAGAGGAATGACATTGCATTCATTGTCAAAAGGGACATTTCAAGATCTATCTGGAAGTGCAGTGCTGACGCTGTCTCTAATGGGATGTCTATCTGCATACAAGTAGATCAAAGCGATACAACTATTATTCAAATTTAGGCATTAATCACTAAAGCTAGTGAGGAATAAACTGAAGAATTCTATGAATGTCTTTAGTCTGAAACTGGTCAAACATGCAATCAAGATGCATTGATAATTATTGGTGATTGGAATGCAAACTTTGGAAACAAAGAGAAAGCAACAGCAGTTGAAAAAGATGGTCTTGGTGATAGAAACAAAGCTGGAAATTGCATGATAGAATTTTGCAAGACCAGTGACTTCAGAGAAGCTACTATTTTTCAACAGCATAAAAGGCAACTATACCCATGGACTTCCCTAGGTGGAATACACAGAAATCAAATCAACTGCATCTGAAGAGATGATAGAAAAGCGCAATATAAGCAGCAAAAACCAGGTCAGGGGCTCATATCTAAGTACAGGTTGAAGGTGAAGAAAATTATATGTCTATGAGAACCAACATAGGATTTTGAGTCTATCCTAATTTTGAGAACATCCCTAAAGCAGATTTGATGCATGAAACACTAATGGCAGAATCTGATGAGTTGTGGGATGACATCAAGAGCATCAGACATGAAGAAAGCAAAAGTCATTTAAAACACAAGAAAGAAAAGGTCACAACAGATGTCATAAGAGGCTCTAACACTTGCTCCTAACCATAGAGTAACTAAGGCAAAGGAAAGAAATGAAGATTCAAAGAGCTGAGAAGAAATTTCAAAGGATATCTCGAGAAGACAGAGTAAACTATTATAATGAGATCTGAAAACATCTAGAGTTAGGAAACCGACAAGGAAGAGTATGCTCAGCAGACCTTCAACCAAAAGCACTCAAGAAAACTGTCAAGCCTCAAGTTGCAATATTAAAAGATTCTGTGCGCAAAATTTTGAATGATGCAGAAAGCATCAAAAGAAGATAAAAAGAACACAGTCATGGTACTAAAAAGAACTAGTCAACACTCAACTATTTTTTCAAGAAGTGGTATATGAGCAAGAACCAATGGTTCTGAAGGAAGAAATTCAAACTGCACTGAAAGCATTAGCCCAAATGGCTTAAAATCAGGAAATGTATATGTCAGGCTCGTATTCTCTCACCATATTTATTCAATCTGTATGCTAAGCAAATCATCAAAGAAACTGGATTAAATGAAGAAAAATGTGGCATCAGGATTGGAGGAAGGCTTATTAACAACCTGCAATATGCAAATGACACAATCTTGCTTGCTGAAAGTGAGGCGGACCTGAAGTACTTGCTGATGAAGATCAAGGATTGCAGTCTTCCGTACAGATTTCAATTCACTGTAAAGATCAAATGGAATCTCACAAATGGATCCACAATCAATGCTTGTGGATTCAATGTGCATGGAAGTCAAGAGATGAAGAGATGCATTGCATTGGGTAAATCTGCTGCACAGGACCTCTGTAAAGGATTGAAAAGCAAAGATGTTACTTTACCTGATCGAAGTCCTGGTATTTTTAATCATCTCATATGTGTGTGGAAGTTGGACACTGAATAAGGAAGACTGAAGGAAAATTGAGGCATTTGAACTATGAAGCTACAGAAGAATGCTGAAAGTACCGTGGACTGCCAAAAGAACCAACAGATCTGTCTTGGAAGAAGGACAGCCAGAATGCTCCTGAGAGGCAAGCATGATGAGACTTCATCTCCTGAATTTTGTGGACATGTTCTCCAGTCCCTGGAGAAGGACATCATGCTTAATACAGGGAAGGGGTAATGAAAAAGTGGAAGGTCCTTGGTAAGATGAATTGGCACAGTGGCTGCAACAATGGGCTGAAACATAAGAACAATTAAGAGGTGGTACAGGAAGGGACAGTGTTTTGTGCTGTGGTACCTAAGGCCCCTTTGAGTCAGAACTCACAGGGGTACCTAACAGCAACAAGATCGCTAAGTCTCTTGAGGAGTAGATTGCCTGGGTATATTTGAACTGCCACCTTTTAAGTTAGCAGTCAAGCCCTGAATCATTAGCTACATTAAAATCTGTTATACCCTAGGTTGTTTGAACTGTCCAGTGCCTGTCTGCAAATGCCTATTTGCACTATGAGTAACAATTAACTCCATGGCAGCAAATGGCCTGTCAATTTGATTTCTAAGAATATGTCCCATGATAAAGTGTGTAGAAATATGTATGTTCAAGGATGTTGATGCAGAATAAAGGTAATCCTTACACCCCACACTGTGTGGACCAGACTGTTCTAAAAAAGTACATATGTTGACTCATCTAACCCTTGCAATAATCTTAGGTAACATGCTATTAATCCCCCTCCCCACCCCAATCTTCAGAAGAGGTAACTGAAGCTCAGAAAGGTTAAAATATTTGTACAGCATTCCAGAGCTACCTAGTAAGTGGCGGAGCTGGGATTTGAACCTGAGCAGTTGGATTTCAAAGTCTGCATTCATAATCACTGTGCCATACACTCTGTCAGTGTTAGTATTTTTTAATTAAAAAATTCCAGAAATCAGCTAAGTGTCCACAGGTAATAAATCACTTCAATCGATCATACAATTTACTATTATGTGGCTATAGAAAGAAATAATGCCAATCCATTAGTGCTGATGAATTCTGTTTAGCAGAATTTTGCTAGCATGTGTAACTAATTATTTTGCTCAATAATTTCTGCAATACATTCAACCACCTTTCTTTGGGATGGGCATGAATATGTCTCTTGTTCATAAATGAGTATGAGATATAACCAGAATGGTCCTTAAAAGTAGGGATGACAAGACTTTGACTGGTTAACTATAGACACACCATCAGAAAAGACCAGTTCCTAAAAAATGACATCATGATTAATAAAGTAGAGGGCCAATGAGAACAAGGGAAACCTCACTGAGCTGAACTTACACAAGCGCTACAACAATGAACAATGAACAAGTCAACAACCATGCTGATGGTGTAAGACAGGCAATGTTTTGATCTCTTATATGTTAGGTCACCATCAGTTGGAGGTGACTCGGTGGCAAAGTAGTAACAACATGACTGCTGATATGAGAAGACTTCCAAGACCTATAACTAAATGAAATAAAATATGGAATATGTATACTTTGAGTGCACTTATATTAAAAAATAAAGCACAACATAAACCCATGTGCATGCCATTTTCTGAAAGAAGAGTGATCATAGTTATTCTGGAAAGTAGAAGGAAATTGGGGGCAAGAAGGGTTTTCACTTTTACATTTTTTCCCTATCCTCACTTTTCAAATATTTTTACCATGACTAGCTATTAGCTTTGTGAATTAAAAAAGAAAACCTAAATGCTTGGGTTTTCTTAAGGGGGAAAATGGCATCTATTTCCACTAGCACCTCTCACTTCCTCTCACCCATTCCTTGGAAAATAGGATAAAAAGATCCAGAAACAGAGAGTCCAGATTCAGATTATAAAAACCACCATCCCCAGCCCACCAAGCCTTGACGACAAGATTCCCGCTCAGAGTAGTCAGTCCACAGAGAGGACCACATGGCTGGCCCCACTATGAGACACAACATTCCTCACTGACCCATAGCCCTACAGGGGACAACACTGGAGACACAGTGTAGGAATTGCACTCAATTTTATCCCACCACACACACAGGCAAAACACGAAGGACGTGCAACAGAACAGCAAGGTGAAAAGAGCAAGGAAGTCCCCAGGGAATACCAAACTAGACTTTGGGGCCAGGTCTTGGCATTCCATCAGACTGGACCGGAAAACACTCCTAAAAGCCAACAAACAGTCCTTAAACGAACTACAAGCTTTTCTTTGTTGTTGTTGTTGTGTTGGGGGGGGGGTTGTTTTATTTTTTTGTCACTGGCTTTTTGCTGCTGTTGTTTTGTTTTCTTTTCTTTTGTTGCTTGGTTTTGCTCGGTCTTGTTTTCGTGCATGTTATTATCTCCACAGCTCTGTCTAAATAAGATAGGCTGGATGAACAATCTGGAGGAGATGGTTCTGGGACGACATGCGAAAGGGGGAGGTGGGGAGAAAGGAAGCGGTGTTAACAAACCCAGGGACAAGGGAACAACAAGTGATCCAAATCAGTGGTGAGGAGGGTGTAGGAGGCCTGGTAGGGTGGGACAAAGGGTAATATAACCGAGAGGACTTACTGTAATCCAAATGAAGGCTGAGCATGATAGTGGGACAAGAGGAAAGTAAAAGGAAATAGAGAAAAGAGCTAAGAAACAAAGGGCATTTATAGGGTCTAAATAAAGGCATGTACATATGTAAATATATTTATATATGAGGATGGGGAAATAGATCTATGTACATATATTTATAGGTTTAGTATTAAGGAAGCAGATGGACATTGGGCCTCCACTCAAGTACTCCCTCAATGCAAGAATACTTTGTTCTATTAAACTGGCATTCCATGATGCTCACCTTCCCAACATGATCGCTGAAGACAAAGCCGGTGCATAAATAAATGTGGTGAAGAAAGCTGATGGTGCCCGGCTATCAAAAGATGTAGCTCTGGGATCTTAAAGGATTGAAGGTAAACAAGCAGCCATCTAGCTCAGAAGCAACAAAGCCCACACGGAAGAAGCACATCAGTCTGTGTGATCATGCGGTGTAGAAGGGAGGAGGTAGCAGGCATCAAAGAACAAAAAATCATATCGTTGTGAATGAGGGAGAGTGCGGAGTGGGGACCCAAAGCCCATCTGTAGGCAACTGAACCCTTAAGGAAGGGTCAAGGAGAGGAGATAAGCCAGTCAGGGTGCAGTGTAACAACAATGAAACATAACTACTTTCCTCTAGTTCCTAAATGCTTGCTCCCCACCCACTATTATGATCCCAATTCTACCTTACAAATCCAGCTAGAACAGAGAATGTACACTGGCACAGATAGGAACTGGGAACACAGGGAATCCAGTACAGATCATCCCTTCAGGACCAGTGGTGGGAGTGGCGATATCCAGAGGGTGGAAGGCGGGGTAGGGTAGAGAGAGGGAACCGATTATAAGGATCTACATATAACCTCCTCCCTAGGGGATGGACAAGAGAGAAGTGGGTGAAGGGAGATGTCAGATAGTGTAAGATATGACAAAATAATAATTTATAAATTATCAAGGGTTCATGAGTTGGGGGAGCAGGAAAGGGGGGAAATGAGGAGCTGATGCCAGGGGCTCATGTAGAGAGCAAATGTTTTGCAAATGATGAGGGTAACGAATGTACAAATGTGCTTTATACAATTGATGTATGTGTGGATTGTGATGAGTCGTATCAGCCCCTAATAAAATGATTAAAAAACAACAAACCCACCATCCCCATTGGTTCAGTGCTTTTCAGTGCACTGTTAAACTTTGCACCACATTGACTTTGCTGCAGTTGCTGTCCCAGTCTTGTGAGAGAGGGTAGGATCTCTTCATTCTCAGTTGGTTGGTGTGATGACTTGTACCACATCAGAAGAGGGTTCAGACCTCAATCTGTTAGCCACAAGCTCCCCAGGCCTGGCCTCAGGAAAGCCCCAGGGATGTGAACAGGGAGCCAGTGGTGTGGCCAGCAGTGCATGGCCCCAGGTGCTGAGCAACCGAAGCAGGTTGCCTAGAGGATAGCAAATGTTCTATTCCTTGAGATCTGGCCTCCTGGCGACCCCTGTGTGCCGGTATAGAACTTCTCCACAGGATAGTTGGGGGGGTTCCCTTTGTGGACACGGACTGCCAGGTCTTTCTTCATGGAGCTGCTGGGTCAGTTTGAACCTCCAGCCTTTGAGTGATTAGTCAAATGCAGCTGTTTTGCACTATAAAAAAAATTCATTTAAAAGAATGCTGTATTATCTTCTTTTCATATTTCATGCAGCCTTGAGAAACTCTGGCACCCATGAGTGTTTGAGGACCTCTGATCAGGGTCCATTATGAACTGATTCACAAATGGGTGTGTGGCCAAGAAAGACCCATCCTGAGAGAAGAGGCTCATGCTTGGTCGAGGAGAGGGGTAGTGAAAAAGAGGAAGGCCCTCCATGAGCGGGTTGACACAGTGGCCGCCACAATGGGTTCAAACATGAGGACGGTTGTGAAGATGGTGCAGGGCAGGGAGCGCTTCTTCAGGTTGAGCAGCTGATTGCTGTGAGTCCAAACAAGCTCAAAGGCACCTAACAGCGACAGCAAATATGTGTTACTGACACTGATGAAAATAGCCATTATCTGGGAATACGTTTTAAATGGAATGAATTCGTGGTTACTCTTTATGGTAGGCAAAATAATTCCCCCCCGCAAAGAAATGTATAGTCTAATCCCCAAAACTGTACCAGGGAATCACTTCCAAATGTTGGTGTGAACATTCCATTTTCCACATACTTTTCGAAGCCCCGTCATGTTATTTAAAGAAGCCCATTTCCATGGAGTAAATTATGACTAATAGCAACCTTCAATGGGGTTTCCAAGGCTGTGAATCTTTAGAAGATCAAACAGCTTGATTTTTCCTGTATGGAGCAGCTGATGGATTTGAACCACAGCCATCAGCAGTCTAGTGCTTACTTGACTAAGCCTCTAGCATCATTAGAGCTCCTTTGTTATGTTAAATAGCAAGTGAGAATTAAGAAAGCAGATGGAATTAAGGTTACTACTTAGCTGGTTTTAAAATATGGGATTATCAAAAAGTAAAACAAAATCCGAGATTATCTTGGATAATCAGGGTGGACCCAGTATAATCACACACTAAGAACAAAACCAAGATAGTGCCTTTAAATCTAACCTTCTAGGACAGAGTCGAACTGCTCCAGTGGGTTTCCAAAGTCATTCTCTGTGTGGAAGCAGTCTGCCACATATAACATCCCCCATTGAGCATTTTCTGGGTTCCAAGTGCTGACCTTTCTGTTAACAACCCTGCACAGCCAGTGCACCACACAAGGTTCCCTAAATTCACTTGAGAAAGGAGACAAGTGAGAACCTGAGAGAGACGGCATTGTGAGAATGCTGATCACTGCTGGTTTTGAAGACGGAAGGGACCCAAGGGATGAAGGCACCTGTAAAAGTTGGAAACATGAAGGAAATCCTGTCTCCTAGAGGCTCCGGGAGGAATGCAGGCAGATGTCTTTAAGCCCTGACATGTAGGGTAACTTGCCACAGCAATCAGGGCAAACTAAAACAGATTTCATCCCACCTGGAGAAAAGCCTGAGGGTGCCTGGTCAATATTGGTTGTAGAGGTCATCAGAAACAACTGATCATGATAAAAAGTGAGGGCACTTTAGGGCTGCCATGAATGGGATAGAACAAAATGTGTCTGAATTGTGGAATGCGAAACTGATGATCTGCTCTGTGAACCTTCACCCAATTCACAAGAAAATGTTCATGAAAACATAAAACAACACACCCTGCATCTAGGGCTCCTGACTTATCTTTAGCCTTGCCCAAAAGGGTTCTACACTCTTTGATTGACAACAATGGCAGTTTGGGCATCCTTGGGGACTCCAATGGTGTTTCTTTTCAATGCTCTCTGAGTGTGGGGAATAAAAAGAAGTCTGAGTGGAAACCACCCGTGAAGGAAAACTAACAGACCCTGAACTATTCATACATTTATGTGTGTATGCGTGAGTGTGTGTGTGTGTGTGTGTGTGTGTGTAGTTGCTGCTGTAGCTATTGTTCTATTTTCTGTTGTTGCTTCGTTGTACTCAGTCTTGTGATGGTACATAGCATGTCTACCTGGAAGGGATAGGCAGAATAAACAAGCCATTGGAGAGAACAACAGGATGACGGTTCGCGGGGGACATAGGGGTGGGGGAGGCGGGGGAAAGGGAGAGGGTGTTAACAAGCCCAGGGACAAGGGAACAACAAGTGATCCAAAATCAGTGTCAAGGAGGGTGTGGGAGGTCTGGCAGGGCTGGATCAAGGGTAATGTAACCAAGAGGAATTCCTAAAACCCAAATGAAGGCAGAACATGATAATGGGAAAAGAGGAAAGCACAAAGAAATAGAGGAAAGAACTAGGAGGCAAAGGGTATTCACAGAGATTTAAATACAGGCATATAAAGATGTAAATATATTTGTATACGATGAGGGGGAAATAGAGCTATGTATATATATTTATAGGTTGAGTATTACAAAAACAGATGGACAGTGGGCCCCTACACAAGTACTCCCTCAACACAAGGACGCTTTGTTCTAGCAATTCGGCAGTCTGAGATGCTCACCTCGCTGAAGACAATGGGTGCACAAGCAAATGTGGTGAAGAAAGCTGATGGTGCCTGGCTACCAAAAGATATAGCACCTGAAGTCACTGAAGACAATGGGTACACAAGCAAAGGTGGTGAAGAAAGCTGATGGTGCCCAGCTACCAAAAGATATAGCATCTGAAGTCTTAAAGACCTGAAGATAAACAAGCAGCCATCTAGCTGAGAGACAACAAAACTCACATGGAGGCCTGTCCCGACTCTATCGCTGAGGACAAAGTGGGTGCATAAGCAAAAGTGGTGAAGAAAGCTGATGGTGCCAGGCTATCAAATGATATAGTGTTTGGGGTCTTACAGGCTTGAAGACAGTCAGGCGGCCATCTAGCTAAGAAACAACAAAGCCCACATGGAAGAAACACACTAACCTACCTCAACATGAATGCTGAAGACAAAGCAGGTGCATAGGCAAATGCTGTAAAGAAAGCTGATGGTGCCCAGCTGTAAAAATGTATAGAATCTGGGGCCCCATAGACGGAAAGATAAACAAGGGGCCATATAACTGAGAAACAACAAAGCCCACATGGAAGAAGCGCACCAGCCTGCGAGATGACAAGGTGTCGAAGGGATCAGGTATCAGGCATCAAAGACAAAAAACAAAACAAAAAACCATAGCATTGTGAATGAGCGGGAGTGCAGAGTGGGGACCCAGGGCCCATCTGGGGTAATTGGACATCCCCTTTCAGAAGGGCTGCAGGGAGGAGACGAGCCAGTCAGAGCACAGTGTAGCAATGATGAAATATACAATTTTCCTCTAGTTCTTAAATGCTTCCTCCCCCGACTATCATGATCCCAATTCTACCTTACATATCCAGCTGGACTGGAGAATGTACACTGGCACAGATAGGAACTGGAAACACAGGGAATCCAGGACAGATGAACCCCTCAGGACTAGTGGTGAGAGTGGCGATATCAGGAGGGTGGAGGGAAGGTGAAGGAGAAAGGGGGAACAGATGACAAGGTCTACATATAACCTCCTCCCTGGGGGACGGACAGCAGAGAAGTGGGTGAGGGAGACGTCGGATGGTGTAAGATATGATAAAATAATAATAATTTATAAATTATCAAGGGGGAGGGGGAGGGGGAGTAGGGAGGGAGGGGAAAATGAGGAGCTGATACCAAGGGCTTGAGCAGAAAGCAGGTGTTTTGAGAATGATGATGGCAACATATGTACGAATGTGCTGGACACAGATGATGTATGTATGGATTGTGAAAAGAGTTGTATGAGCCCCCAATAAAATGATTTTTTTTAAAAGAAGTCTGAGGGGCAAGATTGGGGCAGGAGGGTAGATGAGATAAAGTTTTCCAACTCATAGGATGGGCCTCTGTACTCTCAAACTTTGTCATCATGGGGGAAAAGTCCCAGCTCAACTTTATCAGCCAATGCAGTTTTCAATTTTCTTAAAACCTCTTCCTAATCAACCCCTGTGATTGTCTTTTGTCCTTCAAGAAAATCTAGCAAAATTACTTCTTTATGATCCGCAAAAAAAAAAAAAGGTACTGTTTCCTGAACTGAGTTCTCTGCCTTAACTTTAACTGGCTCAGCAGATCCTCCTGGCAGCCATGGTTTTGATGAGCCTCTGGTGTAAGGCATCCAAGTAAGACCAAGACAAATGCATTGCCTGCAGCCACCCACTGATCACAGGGAAATGCGGAAAATACATTTGCTTAGAAGAAATGCGGATGTGAACTGAAATTCATTTGAGCTTACCCTCTTCTATGTGTGAATGGCTGTATATATAGGTCTTGGTGAGGCAAGTGTTTAAGTGCTCAGTTGCTAACCAAAGGGTTGACAGTTCAATTCCACCCAGAAACACAGTGGAAGAAAGGCTTGGCGATCCACTTCTAAGGGATGAGTCATTGACTGTCTTATGGAGCACAGTTCTACTCTGACACACAGGGGTTGCCATAATTCAGAATCAACTCAAAAGCAACTGACTTTGACTTTGAACCAGCAGTCAAGCCCTTTCTTCTGTGAAAGAACAGAGAGGAAGATGTGGAGTACGTGGTTCAACCTCCAGCAGCGAATCCATGGCAGAATACTACCAGGGGTCCCTATGGCTCCATGGTCAGAGGTAGCCTACATAATATATTTATTCCTTTAAGCTTAAGAAAGAATGCTTGCTTTTTTTTTTTTCTCAGAAAAACAAGAACAAAGAAACAAAAAACATGTCTTCCAGGGGTTCAGCCACCAGTGTGAAGACCACTGGTCTGGGGTTCACCTCTTTGGTCAACTGCTACCCCCCACTTATCAGGGCTGAGACATTCTGACTCTCCTCCCTGTGACCTTGGGGCTATGATTTTGAGGCTTTGGGGGTTTAAACAAACCAGGGATTGGCTAACAAAACATTCTATAGCAGGTGAGTCACGGCTCAGTCTTGCCCAGGACAGGAAGTCAAGTGCAAAGGGAATTCAAAGGGCTTCCCCTTTCTCTCCTTCCTTCCTCAACCTGGAACCTGGCTGTGCTCCTCAGGGGCACATGTGGCGGCAAAGTCAGGGCTACTCCCCCACATTAATGGGGAAGGATTCTGGGAGCGATAAACACCAGAGAATGGAGGGACCCAGAGCAGCTTTTGTGCCATCAAGACTCTGAACCCTTTGATGAAACAGATGTTGGAGCCGGGCCCTCAGTTAGAGAGAAAGTTAAAGCTCATTAAACAGCAGGGACAGTTCCTCAGTGGCAGTGAATAGCCCACATGCTGACCTTCCCCAGCAGCAGACGGGCTGGGGAAGAAGTAGTCTCCTGCCATCCAGACCAGCAGCCCCCAAAGACCCCGGAGCTGGTGTCTGTGACACGTGGTCACCGCGCGAGGCTTTGATTTATGGTTGACTTTCAGGAATCCCAGCCTCTGACCTTGGCAGCCTGTCGCCTTCACCATCTTGTCTGCAGATTGGGGGACTTTCCTTCAGCATCTATGAAGCTCCCAAGCCTGACCCTAAGACAGAGCTTCCAAGAGACCCTCCTGGTTCAAATGAAGCAAGGGCTTCAAGCAGAGCTCTTGCTGATTTGAGACCACATCGCGTGTGCTGCCCGAGAATGTGGGCAAGTCCAGCATTAAAATTTCCCGTGAGCTGAAGTTCTGTCCAGCACCTGAAAGATAGACTATATCTTGGTTGGTTTCTTGCAGGTCCTCAATCTATTAACTTTCTTAGCTTTGCTAGGCTACTGTAAAAAATACATAGGAGTTCCCCAGGGGTGACTCTTTCCCAAATCTACCATGATGTACAGAATTGGAGAAAAATGGAATGAACTGCAAATCCCTAAAATGAACAAAACTTGAGCCAGATTTACTAAACTGGTAAAGACGAAGGAACCCCTGCAACTATTGCCCTGGGATCCTCTTTAAACTTGAGACGGAAGCTGCCCTTACAGGTCACCTTTCCAATGAACCAAATAAGAGATGGACTCATAAAGTAAACAACATGCCTATGAGTCCTGTACTCCTTTAAATAATCATCGATATAAGACCAAATAGCCACTGGTTATCTTAAAAGAGATGAGAAGGGAAGGAGGTGGGGACCGGGGAGCTAGATTAATAGAACCAGAACCACCAGAATGGAAAAGATTCGAATGCTGACATCGTGAGAAGGGTTACATTGTGGAAAATGCAACCAATGTCAGAAAATTTCCAATTTGCTGTGTAAACATTCACTGCACACACACACACACACACACACACACACACACACACACGCGCGCGCGCGCGCGCAACCAAAACCTAAACCTATAAAATAACAAAGAAATTAAAAGGTCTTCCAGGAGTCCAGACCACATTTAGAACATGAATTTGGGTAGACTTTGTTGTTTTCACAAAGTGCACAAATTACTATTAACTTTCCTTGAACTGGAAGCATAGAATGGCGCATTCAAGGGTGGGTTGAAATGGGTGAGTTAACAGCAGAACTAAATACCCATGAACTATGTTTCGTTCACTAAGAATAGCTAACACGTGTGGAGTTCTTATCATTTGCCCACTTCGCATGCGTCCACTCAGTAACTCCCACAGTGACCCTCCGAGTTAGATACGCTTATTATCCTTGTTTTACAGGTGAGGAGAGGGAGACCTGGAGAAGTTAATAAATTTGCCAAGATTGCACAGCTCTTAAGTGACAAAAAGTAAGCATTGTTTAAGTCCGGCTCTAGAGTCTAAAAATTTGCCTAAACATAAATAGAAAAGTTCCTATCAGAACGTTTTCTTTCTTCAGATAAATTCATCTTACTCAGGGTCAAATTGTATGTGGGGTGTGTGTGTGTGTGTGTGTGTGTGTGTGTGTGTGTGTGTGTGTGTGTGTCCCAAATCCACACCATAACGGAGAGCTCCTGGAACTTCCCTGTTAGCATCTGCTGGTGTCGCCGAGGTCCTGCGTCCTCCCAGCCTTGGGCAGGCTCTGAACCGGGAGCCCTCCCGCCCGCCCAAGGCCCACCGGGAGATGGCGCTGTGTCGCTTTCCTACTGGGAGCTTTTGTTTCTGCGGGCAGTCAACTGGTGTTGGGGAGCCAAAGCTTGTGGCCAATTTCCCTGATTTGAATCTCACTCTCTTCTGTCACTTCCTTCAAATGAACTTGGAGATGCTCATCAGATGACAGTCCTGAAAAGGAGCCAAAGCTGCTCTCTTAATCCCATCTCAGGTTGGATTGGAAAGGGGTGTTTCCAAACCAGGAGCAAATTCCATCTGTCAGCGTTACACTCACACTGACCCCACACTGACTTTCCAAAGAGAGAGGAGCTCACACCCCAGCCCTCCACCGCCCTGGGAGCCGCTTTGAGGGGCTTGTGGAGAAGAGCCCGCTGCTCTCTGAGTGCAGCTCTGTTTACAGGGAGGTGAGAACAGACTGTCCCTTCTCTGGGAACTTTCAGGGTTGGCTGGATGAGCCCCCAGGAGTCACATCTCACTGGGGTCCCGTGGATGTGCCTGTCCCTGCTCCAAAGTGGCCCTTCTCTTGCCATTCTTAATGTGACCCTCTTCCCAAGGAGTCTGGGCTCAGGGCCGTGTTGGCAGTTGGAGATCAAATGAGGCAGAGATTAGCTAATCCAAAGGAAGGATGGCCCAGCCTGGAGACACTGAACATGACAATCTCCTGGTTTCCAAATGAAGAAACTGAGGCCCAGTGAAAGGAAGTAAATTGCAAACCTGAGCAATGGCAGAAACCCACGGTAACTCATTCTCCGGAAGGAGGGGTCGGCCAGGACGATTGCTACTGCGTCACACCAGTTGCCACTAAGCCAATTCCAACTCATGATGGTCCCATGTGCATCCAAGCAGGGCTGTGTTCCAACTCGGGGTTTTCCATGGCTGGTGTTTCATGAATAGATCACCAGGCTTTTCTTCCTAAGAACCTCTACTAGATTAGGACACACACACACACACACACACACACACACACACACACACTAGGGGGTACCAAAAACAAAAAAAGGATTTTTTCCCAAAGATATATATTTAAATTTTTTCCCAAAACAACCTTATCACCTTCAAAGTACTCTCCATGACACTAAATACTTTTGTCAAATACACAATTCCATTCTTGGAATCATTTTTCAAAGTCATCTGTTTGGATGGGTGACAGCACCTCCCTCATTTTTTTCTTCACCCCTTCTGTTGGCAAATCGCTGTCCTTTCATGTCCTCTTCATTCGAGAAAACAAAAAGAAGTTGCATGGAGTGAGGTGAGGTGAGTAAAATGTGAGGGGCAAGAAAGGCATGCTGTTTTTCACCTAAAACTGGTGCACTGAGATGGCTGCATGAGCAGGTGCATTGTCGTGGGCCAAAACCTGTCCCCCATCTGCCACAAATCAGGCCTTTATTTGTCACACACTGTTATGCAATCTTTTCAGAACCTCTAAATAGAAAGCTTGATTAACAGTTTGACCCGGTGGAACAAATTCCAAATGCACTATCCTTCTCTCATGAAAAGTTGACATTTTCATCTGTTCAGGAAGTTGACGGACGTCCAGAATGAGTTTTGGCTTCAATCCACATTTCACCTTTTTTGAAATGAGAAAGCCACTTGCACATGTGGGTTTTTCCCATAGCGCTGTCCTTGGAAGCTGTGTTCAACATCACAACAATTTTTGCAGCATGTTTCCAGAGCAGGAAACAAAATTCCACAGCCACCCACTGTTCCCTTAAATTAGTCATCACAAGAAAACAAGGTTCAAGTGAAACTGCTTTTATGAAAAAATTCACTGTGACCAGAGGGAAGCTTCCAAGGCGACGCCAATGTATGTACTACCTCTGAGCGAATTGCTCTACACGCACCTAGTGGAAAAAATGTGTACTATGAAAGCTCTGCTCTGCCAAGCGTAATCCTATTTTATTTTTGGGTACCCGTGTGTGTGTGTGTGTGTGTGTGTGTGTGTGTGTGTGTGTGTAGATATATATTTATTGTGTGCGTGTTTTGTTTTGTTTTTAACTCAGAGGCACAGTAGGGGAAATACAACTTAGATTCACACAGACCTGGATTTAAATCTCAGGTATTTAATATACTATCTATCTGACCCTGGGAAACCACTAAACATCCTGACTCTCAGTTGTATGGGGGAAAATAGAAAGAAACAATAGTAGCATTTACATTCCAGAAATGTGCTGAAAGTTAAATGAGATAATATAGATATCCAAGGTGTCCAAGAGTATGTTTCTTCATCTATTTTGGGGGGTGTTATTTACAACCCCAGTTAGAGAAGCTGGTTTCAGATGGGAGTTCACACACACAGCAGTTGCCATACAGACACCATGGGAATCAAACTATGCTTCATAACTATTTTGCTCTCCAACACAAAGTTACACAGATCTTGGTTTGTTTACAGGGAAGATTTGTCCTTGCTGTCCTTTTTTATCTGGACACAGATCCAGCCTTAGGCACAAGCAGGTATCCACGTAAGAGGTTTTAAGGGATCTGGGAAGGGACCCCATTCCTAAATCTTTATCTTCCCCAAACTCTTCCTTTGGCAGCATCACATGGCCTGAAGGTGTTGGATAAATTATCTGAATGAATGAGGGCATATGCTTCCTCTGTAAAAATGAAATGCCCTCATGAATGTCAAGGTAGTGCCAGTCACTAATTTAGTATATTTTTTTCCAATCAGTTTATCTTCTTGCTAATATCTGTGTTAAGGTTATGGGCATTGTTATGAAGGCATTGTTTATGGGGGAAAGGTTAGAGATACAGTAGTGATTGTTTTGGCTGGAACAAGGGGGTGCCTTTTGAGTAGCAAGAGTGTGGTACTTACATAATCTGTTGTCAATTTGAGAGGATTAAGAGTGAAGGGGTGGAGGTTAGCCTGTCAATCTGGGGACAGCTTGATGACCTCATTTGGAGGCGCTAAGGAGATAAATAGCTCACTTGAGGTTGGACACATGCAGACTCTCTGGGAGACATTGCAACTGATAAGACACATGAAACTACACTAGTCCTCTCAGCTGGAGGTGCCACATGGAGACCCCTGCCAGCACTGAGATGCTTACAATGCCACTGGATACACAAGACTTCCCTCCCACTGGCCTGTGATCTACCTGCATTTGGCATCATTGCATGTGTTTCATGAGTCTGAAGAGGACTTTATAGATTGGCATTGGACATATGGGCTAATATCAGACTTATGGACTTGATCTGGACTGGGCTGGGATGTTTTCTCAATATTCAATTGCTCTTGATATAAACCTCTTTCTTATACACATGTGAGAGTCTATGAACTTGTTTCTCTAGTCCACCCAGACTACCACAAAGAGGAAACATGAGAACAGTAGGGATGGAGATAGGATACCACAAAGGAATGCTAGGATCCAGAAAGAGAAGCAGAAGTGCTTCCACATTTACTTTATCAATTTTGATACTGCAGGTCTCTAGCTAGCTGAGGTGACTGGGGACATCAAAAGGTTCCAGTGTATCCCTAAAACTGATTTTGTAAGAGTCTATGGAATATCCAACACATGAGCCTGACTCAGAAGCTTTACTGAGAAGCCACCCAGTTTAATGCTTCTTGTCTTAGGTGAGGCATCGTTCCTGTTGGCTAACTTGGAGGAGAGCACTAATTCAAGCCACATTTACTGAGTAAGATCCTTGGGAAAGTCCCAATTTAAATTCGGGGCAAATCATATATATGTGTCCCTTAATTCAGTCTTCTCCAGGTGGTCTGAGAAGTCCTACATGACCTAGCCCAACCTGCTTAAAAAAAAAAAAAAAGTTTTATTGACACTTCTACATATCACACAATTCAATAGTTCAGTCTTGCCAAGGAGAGTTCTACAGTCATTATCACAATCCATTTTAGAACATCCTCTTCCTTGTACTCATTGTTATTCGTGTAATTTTTTAAATTGTGGCAAAAATATACACAACAAAACATTCCCCAATTCAGAAACTTCTAACGAGTATAATTCAGTGTCATTGATTATACTCTTTGTGTTGTGCAACCATTATTGATATGCTTTTTCAAATTATTTGACTACCATTAACATAAACAATGCCCTAAGAAAAACTCTTCCTCTTTCACAGTTGGTAACTATTGGTTAACTTTAATTTTTTTCCTTAGTAGTTTTCTTGATATGAAATTCACATATCATATAGACTTCCATAGTTAAGTCACTTTTAAAAACAATTGTATATACATTATCACAAATCGCATCATTTATTGTCTCTATGCATCCAGCCCTTCTGTGCTTCATAAACCGGGAAACCTAACAGAAATAATAAAATACAAAAACAAAACAGAAAGAAGAAAATAATGATATAAAGATAAAAATAAAGAGTAAGAAAGAAAAGGCCACCAGCAATATTAACAAAGAGAAGAAATTTCTGTGTGGAACAAGGGAGAAATATTTAAGCCTCGAGCAAGAGGGATCCACCATAATCAAGGTTACAATCATCTCTGTCTGACAGTAAAGCTTCTAGAGTCCCTGACCTGTGGCTAGAGGGAATCTGTCAGAGGTTTAAATGACTCGACAATGTGCAGATGGATTTGGGGCTCCCACTCTCCTCCATAGCCTTCTACTAGTTGGGTGTTCACCATTTAAGCTCTCATACTTTTCCCTTCATCACATTTGGATGTGTTATTGTCATCGTTGGATCACACAGGCTGGTGTGCTTCTTCCATGCGGACTTAGTTGCTGCTTCTCTTAGATGGCTGCTTGCTTGAATACAAGCCTTTAAGGCTCCAGGCACTATTCCAGTGAATAGCTATGCGCCATCTGCTTTCTTTACCACACTTTGCTGTAGCACCCCTATCTTCAAGGATCTCTTCGTGAAGGTGGATATCGAGCAGGGCCATATTATAAGAACTAACTGTTGTTGGATTGGTGCTAGAATTAATTGGTAGCCCAGAATCCATCTGCTTGCCCATGGGTTATAAACAACTCTGATTTCTTTTGAAGGTCATATTATGACAAAAAACAAAAGCCAACAAGAACAAGAACAAAAACAAACAAAACCTCCCCCAAATAAAGAAGAAAAACCTTGTCAATCATCCTCCTAGGGCAGTGGTTCTCCACCTGTGGGTTGCAACCCCTTTGGGGTCAAACAACCCTTTCACAGGGGTTGCCTGATTCATAACAGTAGCAAAATTATAGTTATGAAATAGTAACAAAAAAATTTTATGGTTGGGGGGTCACCACAACATGAAGAACTGTATTAAAGGGTCACAGCATTGGGAAGGTTGAGAACCATTGACCTAGGGTAAAAGGTGATTGCATTTATAACTAATAATTTATCCAATGGCATAGAATTTAAGGTACTCAATATGAGGCATTTATATGAATGCAGTCCAACTGCAAGCTGCAATCCATGAGTTGCTTTGTACTAATTGATATCTTAATTGATGGAACTCTGTTTACCTTGAGCATGGGGGGAAATTTTCCTGTAGCATTCCTTACAAGGGCCAATCTTTGCCTGTCAGATTAATATCTGACATATAAATGCAAGAGGGACATTAAGATAGTCAATATATGGTGGTTCTGGGTCCCCTTTCATTGGACACCCACCAAGCCAGGGGTCGCACCCATGGTCCAACAATCGCCATTCCCAGTCTCGGGGTGGCCATCCTTGGCCATCCTTTCCCATCAGGGAATTGCAGTCCTAAGTCTACAGGCGACAGGTAGGGCCCAGTTCATTCAGTCGGGCTTCTGCCAACCTGCTACGTTGACCTTGGTCAATATCCCTTTCCCCACTTAGACTCAGGACATACTGGCCTCTGCCTCCCAACTCATCCCCACTTTAGACTCTTTTACGCTGGCTCTTCCCTCTTCCCCTCTCCACTCCTTTTGTGTCTGTTATCGCTCCCTCGTTACTGTTTTGTTTTGGTTTGTTTATTTTCCTGTGCCTAAAATATGCTCAGATATCTAAGCCCTGGCCATAATTCAAGTGGAAAATCTGTTGTTTTGTCTCAAGCGTGGTACCCTTTCCAGTTGCCTTTGTATTCTTTTTTCTTTCTTTCTTTCTTTCACTTCCAAATGCCTTTGAAGGGCCCACTTCACTGGCTCCGGCTCCCACCCCCTGTCCCCCTCCTGCCTTCGTACATGACAGGGAGCTTCGACCTTCACTCATTGGCTGGAAAGACTCCCCTGAGCAAGGCTGCTCACAAGAGCCACACAGGGGGTGGGTGCACTCTGTGGCCCTGGGTCCCCTGTTCCCATAGACTGTGGCCTGGCAGGCTCCCTCTGGAAGGGGTGCAGTGAACACTTCGCACTGCTATGCCACACTGTCTTGCTGGGCATCCATGTTATTCACCAACACGGATTATTTCTTTTCTCTGTCTTCAAATCCTTGATCTTTGGGCACTACGACACTGTTGAGTATTTTCTCTCCAGCTTGATGAGTTGCCCCATTCCGTCTCCCTCCTATCCCTCTGATTCTCCTTCCCAGCCTCCTTTGCTGATTCCTCTTGATACTACCTCTCCCTGTGTTTGTTCTCCTAGACCACGGCTCGGCAAACTGCGGCTCTCGAGCCACAGGTGGCTCTTTTGGTACCTGCATGTGACTTCGAAGTAAAATTGAAAAACATTTAAAGGATATTACTCAGAAAAGGGGGATTTCATTGGTTGTAAAACTATACTGATGACTCTCGAATAATTTTCACATGGTTGTGAACGACAGGATTGACTCCTTCATCTCAAAAGTTTGCCAACCCCTGTCCTAGATCCCACCATAAGGCCACACAACTTGCTTCAGAGATCTCCCCCTGGACTTCACTGCCATGGTAGCAGCTCTTGTTTCTGTACAAGTGACCTGCCTTGACTCGTCCTCTCTTCTCTCTTCTTCCCTCGCCCATTGGTTGGACACTCCATTTGATTTCTGTGCTGGACTCCGAAACGAACTCTTCCGACTGCCCAATTGTGGCAGTCTGAGGCCATCTGGACCAGCACCGGGGCATGACAGTGGGGCTGTCTCCCGAAGGATGGCCTGGGCATCCTTGACCTGACAGGATCCTTCTGCAGCCCTTCCTTCCCTACAGCTGGCCCCGGGTCATGAATGAGTGGTTCCTCCCTGAGAGAACACATTGCTGAAAGGGTGGAAGAAAAAACCCCAGCCAAACCTGTCTGCGCTGGGAAAGAGACAGCCGGGTGCCAGGGATTTCTCAGGTCACTGATACTGTTTACTAAGGAGGGAACCTGTCCACGTAGAGATTGGGGGGAGCCAGTTCTGACAGGTACATAATAAAGAGTTGGCAGGGACGGTGAACATTTCAGAGGGAGGGGCGGGTGGGGGGGGGGCGGAATCCTGACAGCAGCCTGACCTGGTCGTCAGAGCCTTCCATTTACACTTGACTTCTCGCGTGCTTGTGGAAAGTGAATCATCGTGAAAGAAGGGGAGCCAATTGAAGGGAAGAGAGGGGAAGGAAGAGGAAGGGAAGGGGCAGAGGCCTTCTTCCTGCACACGCCTGTCAAGCTGGGGAGAAATGGTGCTGGCGCTGGGAGGTGGCTCTGGGTACTGCTATCTCTGCCCTGAGTGAGGGCTGCCCACGTGTAACAGACATTTGTCACCATTAATCTATGGGTCAGTGGCCCTGCACTGGAGTGGGCAAACTGTTCCCCAGAGACGCTGAGACAGCCTCACCTCAGCTGGCTCAAAACGTTCTATTTCAGTGTCCTTCGTGGAAGTCAACTCCAAAGACGATGGCACTTTTCTGAATTCACAGTCTACGGAGGGCTGAAAAGAAGCCGGGAGCGCTTTGGCCCCTGTATTTAGATACTTGCTCGGTGTTGTCTGTTTGTTTTGTTTTGTTAGCCCTTTCCAGAGTTGGTGTAATTTCCCAGGAAGGTTTGTCTTTTGAACCGGGGTCCTGTTGGGACTTGGAGATTCAATTCTTGCCACACTAGAGTAGGTTGGGAGATGTCCTTCTACCCCGGTGGGGGGAGATGCCCAGACTGATGGACGTGCACTTTCCGAGCATCTAGACGCACTCCTTAGGGACCATCCTGAGCTTGGACATCTAGGGGGAGGAAGGAGGACTTAGGGGGGACAGAACATGTTCCATTCAGGGAAGGAGAACAGCCAGGTCTTTAGCACAGCACAACTCCAATAAAGCCACAGACCCAGCAAGGGCTGTTGCTGTAACGCTACATAGCGTTTTTAATGCTACATAAGACAATCAGAGACTTTGAAAGCAACTGAACATTGCTGGGACATGGCCCATGAACTTGTCTCATCAAAAATATTTTGGCCAGTTTGAGCCTCAGCCAACTTGCATAAGTTCTAGACGGTATGAGCAGCTATAAATCATGAGCAATAGAAATCTGATTCCACACAACAGATAGCCTGAGCAGCACAGCTTCAGTTTATTAGAATCTCTGAGAAGTACTGCCGTAAGGAAATATTTTTTAAAATCCAATGATTCTGAGACTTACTTCTCTGAGAGCTCTTCTTGGAGTGGGATGCAAAGACTCGGTGTTCCTCAAAGGACATCTTGGAGAAGATGTTCTAATCGATGAGAACAAACAAGTGGATGCGCCCCTGGTCCAGGATCCTCAACATTTTCCAGAATACAGGTCCCACTTGGAGAGATGAGTCAAGGCTCTAGGTAACCACTCCCTTTGGACTAACTGGAATAATTGAACGACTGCTACTGATCATTTGGTATCTTGGAAGACCTCCCTTCCTGCTCCCAGGGGTCCAACCTTCACCCTGGGAGGGGAGGATGGCACCACCAGCCCATTATCTCAAGCCTCCTTTGGTTTTAATTAAATTACAAAATGGAGCATCCGAGGTAACAACAACACAACAAGGCCAGGTAAGTTAGTCACTGAGGGAGAAGTATTAACTCCATACCACAAGGGGCCCATTTACTGCAACCGGACCTGGACCTTGGCACCTGGGATCCAGGCATCGAGTAACTCGTAACTCTTCTCCCTGAGTCCTCGGTACATTATAAACATAGATCGGTACATTCTCATCTTGAACTTAGCCATTACACGTGATATTTGGAGTGCCAAACCATTTTCCCTTCCTCATAGTTAGTGGTATGCTTATAATTGTCTAACAACTGACTTAGCAAGAAGAGAAACACAAAACTCCGTAGAGTTTGCAGATTTCGGTGGTGTAAATACTCCCACTTCAAGCTGCCATCAAGACACCACTGGCTACAGACTTGGCAAGAGACGCACATAACCAGTTCTCAGGAACCTGTTTAAGCCTGGACAGCTCTGTCTATTGCTGCTTTAAAGTTGGTTCTGTGTTTTGATTTTTATTATGAATTGGATGAAGGTTAACAGAGCAAATCAACTTTCCACTGAACACTTCATACATATTTTGTTTCATGACATTGATTGCAATCCCAACAACGTAGTATCACTTATCTCACTTCCTCTCTGCTTCTGTTTTCCATATCTCCTTCTTTCCTAACCTCATAAACTTTGTACTTTGATAAGTGCTGCACTTTTTATCTCAACTGGTTGACTAATCTAAGAAGTTTACACTTTCCTGGTGTTATTGCCCTCCCCCTTATAGACCTATCTATCATTTGACTGAAAATTGAGCCACAGAGGTAAGTTCAGTTCCAGGTTTAAAGGGTAGTTAAATACCAGTCTGTGTGATCATGAGGTGTGGACGGGATCAGATATCAGGCATCAAAGACACAGAACAAAAAATATCATATCAATGTGAATGAGGGGGAGTGGGGAGTGGAGACCCAAAGCCCATCTGTAGACAATTGGGCATCCCCTTACAAAAGGATCACAAGGAAGAGATGAGCCAGTAGGGGTGCAGTATAGCACCAGTGAAACATACAACTTTCCTGTATCTCTTTCATGCTTCCTCACCTCCCACTACCATGTCCCCAATTCTGCCTTACAAATCTGGATAAATAAGAGCATGTACATGGGTAAAAATAAGAGCTGGAAACACTGGGAACCCAGTACAGATAAACCCCTCAGGGCCAATAATGAGAGCAGTGATACCAGGAGGGGAAGGGGAAAGTGGGGGAGAAAGGGGGAACTGATCACAATGATCTATATATAAACCCCTCCCAGTGGGACAAACAACAGAAAAGTGGGTAAAGGGAGGCATCAGTCAGTGTAAGGCATGAAAAAATAACAATAATTTATAAATTATCAAAGGTTCATGAGAGAAGGAGGTTGGGGGAGGAAGGGAAAAAATGAGTAGCTGACACCAAGGACTCAAGTAGAAAGAAAAGTTTTTGAAAATGATGGCAACGTATGAACAGATGTGCTTAACACAATGGATGGATGTGTGGATTGTGATAAGAGCTGTACAAGCCCCCAATAAAATGATAGAAGGAGAAGGAGAAGAAGAAGAAGAAGAAGAAGAA
>NW_022103958.1:19988617-20002762 GCF_000313985.2 Echinops telfairi
GGAGGAGAAGGAGAAGGAGAAGAAGAAGAAGAAGAAGAAGAAGAAGAAGAAGAAGAAGAAGAAGAAGAAGAAGAAGAAGAAGAAGGTCTAAATAATTCATAGAGTTATTATAACACAACGAATTAGCTGACATTCCACCTTTTCAGGAGGTAGCATGTGAGCAAGAACCAATGGCACTGAAGGAAGGGGTTCCAGCCGCACTGAAAGCATAAACCAAAAACAAATCTCCAGGAATTGATGGAAAACCAACCAGTTGAGATGTTTCAACAAGCTGATGAAGCACTGGAAGCACTCACTTGTCTATGCCAGGAAATTTGGAAGACAGCTACTTGGCTCAGTGACTAGAAGAGATCCATATTTGTACCCATTAGAAAAATGGCCCCCCAAATTCTCAAAGTATAAAACTGTATCATTGATATCACATGCAAGTAAAATTTTGCTTAAGGTCATCCAACAACGGTTGTAGCAGCACATTGACAGAAAGCTGCCAGAGGATCGGGCCAGATTCTGAAAAGGATGTGGAACAAGGGATATCATTGCTAATGTCAGATAGATCTTGGCTCAAAGCAGAGAATACCAGAAAGAAGTTTACTTGTGTTTCATTGACCATACAAAGGCACTGGACTGTGTGGATCATAAGAAACTATGGATGACTTTGAGAAAATGGGAATTCCAGAGCACTTCATTGTGCTTATGGATCATGTGTGCATGGATCAAAAGGGAGTTGTGCAAATAGAACCAGGGACTGCTGGGTGGCTTAAAATCAGGAAAGATGTGTGTCAGGGTTGTATCTTCTCATCATATTTATTTAATCTATATGCTGAGAAAATCATCAATGAAGATGGATTATATGAAGAAAAACTGTGGCATCAGGATTGGAAGAAGGTTGATTAACAACCTGTGGTATGAAGATGGCACGATCTTGCTTGCTTGAAGCACTTGATGAAGGGCAAGGCCTGCAGCCTTCAGTATGAGTCAACGTCAATGTAAAGAAGACCAAAGTCCTCACAAGTGGCCCAACGTGATAACTGGAGAAAAGGTTGAAGTTGTCGAGGATTTGTCTTGCTTGGATCTGCAATCAATGTTCATGAAGCAGCTGTCAAGAGATGAAAAGACACATTGCATTAAGTAAATCTGCTTCAAAGACCTCTTTGAAGAGGCTGAAAATCAAAGACGTTGAGGACAAAGGTGCTCCTGACTCAACCCATGGTGTTTTCAATGGCTTCCTACGCATGTGAAAGATGGACGTTGAATACAGAAAACCAAAGAAGAATCTATACATTTGAATTGTGGTGCTGGAGAAGAATATTGAAAGTACCACGGACTGCTAAAAGGACAAACCCATCGGTCTTAGAAGAAGTATGGCCCGAGTGCTCCTTAGAGGCAAAGAAGGCAAAACTTCAGACTTTGGACATACAGTCGAGAGAGACCAATTCCTGAAGAAGGACATCAAAGTGGGGGGACAGCGAAAGAGAGGAAAGCTTTCCAGGAGATGACACCAAGTGTGCTACAATGTGCTCGGGTATAGGAACAGTGGTGAGGATGGCGTGGAACTGGGTAGTGCTCCATTCTGTTTTGCTTAGGGTCGCTATGGTTGGAGCTGGCTGGAGGGCACCGAACAACAACAACAACATCTGTGCCTGCAGATTACTGTTATTGCAGGATTAGGTATATAATGGCCTTTAGTTCGTGCACTCCTTCCGGTGACTTGCTCTGCCTCTTGTTACTTTTTGTTGACCTCCCTCTTATTTTCTATTGTCTTCTGCTTCACTCAAGTGAATGCGTCTGCTCCCTAGTCAGTAAGGTACCCTGCTGTTCCCTCCTACCTTTTGGAATCATCAAAGACACTTTCTTTTCATGTGAAAACCTTTTCCTTTTATCATAGTGGTATCCTCCGACGTTTGTCCTTTTGTGATTGCCTCATTGCAAGCAACACAATGCACTCCAGGTTCATCTGTATTTTGAGGGATTTCATAGATTTATTGATATTCTTTCACATTGGGTAGTATTCCATTGTCTGCTTCTCTCTTCTGAATGATACAGCTCAATTTTCAGAACCATATTATAGCCGAGCAGGAAAAAAAACAAAAATTGCGATCATCTAGGCTAAGCCTCCACATTTGACAGATGAGGCAACAGCTCCAGAGAAGTGAAGTGACTTGCGCAAGGCAACTCAGTAAACAAATAGTAGTTGGAACGCAAATCCAGACCTTTGGCTCTTTTAGCCATATTTTAATCCCTAAGAAATACATAAAAGATTAAAGTTGCCAAACACTTCATTTTTCTTGGATTCACAATCAATGGCCATGGAAGCAGCAGTCAAGAAATCAAATGCTGTATTATTACATCGATGAAATCTGTTACAAAAGACTTCCTTAAAGTATTAAAGAACAAAGACTTCACTTTAAGGTGATTTCAATCAGCTCATGTGTGTGTGAAACCGAGACAATGAATAAAAAGCCCAGAGAAGAGCTGATGCCTCTGACTTGGGGTGCTGGTGAAGGACACTGGATATGCCGTGGACTGTCATGGCTCCAAGAAATAACTCTCTTGGAAGAAGTACAGTCCAAAAGGAGGATGGTGAGCCTTAGTCTTGCGTCGTTTGGGCACGGTGTCAGGAGAAACAAATCCCTGTACACTGCTTGGTTGAGGATTAGTTACAAAGAAAAAGTCCCCTAACCAGATGGAGACATCCAGTGGCTGCAACAGAGGGCGAAAGTAGTACATGATGAGGCTGGCACAAGACAGAGCAGTGGTTCATTCTGTTGTCACAGAGTCACTGTGGGTTGGAAATGCTTCAATGGCACCTAACAACATCAACAATAATATTTCTTTTCAAATGTCTAGTCTTTGATATTTTCCATCAGTTCTCAGTGACCCTGTCTATATGTTAAAGGCTCTGTGAAGTTTAGATCTTTTTGTGGGGCGGTGGGGGGTAGGGGGTGTTGTACAGCATTCTTCATAGACCCCCATTAGAATTATGTGATTTGGAAACTCCATCAGGGAACTGAACTTTACCTTAAACACACCTTTGTAAATTAAAGGATCTGAAATACTCCTTTGGGTTTAAAGCTGAAACATTCTAATGTGAGAATAAGCACAGGGACTATTATTCCAAGGTGGTGGATTTGGAAGTCAGAAGACCAAAACCCTCACAACTGAACCGTTTGAACATGGTAACATCATGATAAATGGAGGGAAAATGGACGTTGTCACGGATTTTGTCTTGCTTGGATCTGCAGTTGATGCTCATGGAAGCAGTAATCATGAGAGCAAAGAACATATTGCATTTGGTAAGTCTGCTGCACAAGACTTCTTCTAAGTGTTGAAAAGCAAGATGGTTGCTTTGAGGTCTAAGGTGCACCTGACTCAAGCCATGGTATTTTCAATTGCCTCATATACATGTGAATGTTGGACATTGGCTAAGAAAGAACTAGGGAGAATTGATGCATTTGAATTATGCGGGCATAGAACATGGAAAGTATCATGAACTGTCAAAATGACAAACACATCTGTCTTGGAAGAAGTTCAGTCAGTAGACTTTGTACAGGCAAGGATTGTGAGACTTCAGCTCACATACTTTGCATGTGTTGCCAGGGGAAACCAGTCTCTGGAGAAGGACACCATACTTGGTAAAGTGGGGTTGGGGCGGGGGTCTGTGAAAAAGAGGAAACCCCTCAGCAAGATGACTTGACACTGTGACCACAACGATGGGCTCAATCATAAGAACAATTACGGGACGACTCAGTATCGGGCCTTGCTCCCTTCTGTTGCACACAAGGTCACTGTGAGTCAGAACTGACTCGGTGGCACCTAAAAGCCACATAGCAGGCTTTCAGTTCAAATCTCTTGCTTTTGAGGTTGCCCAATAATTGGCAACTTTTTGCTTTTTTGTGACATGTCTTGGCCCTGTAGACATAGTTTTGCCTTAATGAATGAACATTATTGAAACGTTTGCCTTGCGTCTCACCTCATTGCTTTCTAAAACAGTGTTCAGTGAACATCCCATGCACTTTAATATAAAAGGTTTTCGATACATGCATAGTCTCCATTTCTCCATAGTACTTTAAATGCTATATCCTTGGCTATATTAATGATACTATTGTTAGAAGTACCAAATGTCTCATGAAGGTTTCTTAAGTTATTTCTCAACCAGCTGATAATCTGGCCTCTAGAGACAACCAGGGATTTATATAAACTTTAAATATATGAATAGATTTTGAGCTCACAATTAATCATAAGCCTTAATCTAAGGATAATTAGTTCTTACTATGTGGTCCTGCTCAATACTTGCCTTCATAAAGTAATCCCTGAAGATATGATGCTACAGCAAAATGTAGTGAAGAAACCAGATGGTGCCTGGCTACCAAAATAGAATAGCACATGGGGTCTTAAAGTTTTGGCTTAAAACAAGCAGTTATTTAAGTGAGTTGCCAGCTAAGTCCACACAGAAAAAGCATTCTAACCCATGTGACCTAAGGAGTGTAAACAATCAAATCCAAGATCAGAGGGGGAAATAATTTTATAACTTAAATTCTGCATACCCGATTTGCAGAAGGTTTTGGATGAGAGCAAAAGCCCAAAATCCACTGCGGAATCCCCAGGAGGATTAAGGCTAGATTGAATTCCATGAGACCTTTGGCCATAGATAGTCTTGCCTTCAGGCAAAGTGCTTTGGGTTACTTCAGAGATAGTTGTTGTTAGGTGCCATCCAGTCAATTCCAACCCAGAGCAACCCTATGCAAAGCAGAAGGAAACACCGCCTGGTCTTGCACCCTGCTCACAATTGTTTTTACGTTTGAGTCCATTGTTGCAGCCACTGTCTTTGCCTTTTTCTATGCTCCCCTAATTTACCAAGAATGATGTCCTTCTCCAGGGACTGGTCTCTCCTGATAACATGTCCAAAGTAAGATGAAGTCATGCCATCTTTGCCTCTCAGTAGCATACTGACTGTGTTCTTCCGAGAGAGATTTGTCCTTTTGACAGGCCATGGTACTTTAAATATTCTCCTCCAGCACCACATTTCAAATATATTGGTTCTTCTTCAGTCTTCATTAGTCAATGATCAACTTTCACGTGTAAAGGAGGCAATTGAAAAAACCATGGATTAGGTCAGGCACACCTTAATCCTCAAAGTGATATCCCTGCTTTTCAGCACTCGAAAGAGGCCTCGTGCAGCAATTTACCCAATGCGACATGTCTTTTCGTCTCGTGACTGCTGCTTCCAGGAGCATTGGCTGTGCATCCAAACAAGACAAAATCCTTGACAACTTCAATCTTTTCTCCATTTACCATGATGTTACCGATGCGTCCAGGTGTGAATATGTTTACATTGAGTTATAGCTATAGTTGGGTAAAATTTAACATATTACCATTTGTTTTCCCTTTTGGTGTAGTGATTACCCATCGGGCCACAAAATGAAATGTTAGCAGTTCAAAACCTGCTGGTTCCTCTGGAGAAACACAGGGCTTTTTACTCCTGTAAACAGTTACGGCCTTGCAAGCCCCCCGGGAGCTGGCATCGACTTGAAGGAAGTGAGTCTGGTTTGGGTTTCCCCTTTTGACTCCTTTTGAATTTGCTCTAGTTTTTATTATCGTTTACTTTCTCTTGAATTGAGGTTTTCCTGTGTTTTTTTTAGTTGTCCTTGTTGAAGTTTTGTATTATTTCTTTTGTATGACATATAAAAAATAAATATATAAAGCTGGTAACTAGATTACTGTTTCCTTGGGCCCATGGCAGGGCAGGTTGGGGGGGAGTGGGGAGCTAATATAATGAGTACAAGAATGAAAGAAATGTTCTCAAATAGATTCTGGTGATGATGGCACTACTCTTTTTAATATATTTAATAAATACATAAATGATCTTACTTGAGTCTCAAAATAGTTATGCAGGAATTAGCACATGTACTTAGTAGAAGAACAAACTGACAAAGGGATTAAGTATCACTAAACGCTGCAGAACTCATAGATGTACCCTGGTCTGGCTGACTTCGAAATCTTCCCATTGTGCATGAAATCGCTCCATGCGACATTTCTCTGGGTCACTAAATGCCACCAATGGCAAATGCTCATCTCTGAGTTTTTAGCTCCTAAAGATTCTTGATCTGAAAAAGTCACAAATGAGTGAATTATTGATTTCTAATTTGTTTCCCATTAATTCTTCTTTCTAAGCACTGCCTGTAGATGGGTTAAAAGATAAATCCCGAGCTTAAGCGGGGTAATATGCTAGACTGATATAATAAAGTGGTGCCCAAATACAATGGCTTAAACTAAATTGAAGTTACTTCTGTACTTAAGGTTCACATAGGAAATCGAGGTCTTTATAGTGAGGCAGTACTATCAGGGACCCAAAGTCTTATTTTGCTTCAGTTCCAAACATGGCCCAAATCACGGTTTCAACTCCTGTCATCACACACATGTTCCAAACAGAAGAAAGGAGGGAGTGGGGGGAAAACAGGGCATGCTGCTTCTTTTGATTGCGCTACCCAGAACTTACACAGACATATAACTTTTAACCCTGGTGGCACTGTGGTTGCTTTTGGGCTGCTAAACTGAAAGTCGCCAGTTGAAAATTACCCACCACTCCATGGAGGAGCTCAGCCTCATGAAATCTCAGTGATGAGCTGCTGCGTTACCTGGTCAAAAGGACCGCACCTCTCGGGACATCCTTTCCAGTTTGAATTATGGGCCTGTGTCCCTGTCCCTGTCTAGGCACAAATAGAAGGACTTGAGTGAAAGTTCTAAGATGCTCTTCAGAGAAAAAAGAAAAATCAAGATTCCATATTTCTCAGAAGGGCTTTTATGGGGTATAATTTTTGCTTTGCGTAAATCTTGTGGACAGTTTTGAACCTAAGACTGGAGTTCAGAAACTCTCTCATTTTTAATTTTTATTTATTTACAGCTCTTACAGCTCTTATAACAATCCATACATCAATTGTATCAAGCACACTTGTACATATGTTACCATTATCATTTTCTTTCAACTTGAGCCCTTGGTATCAGCTCCTCTTTTTTCCCTCCCTCCCTCCCACCCTTCCTCCCTCCTCATGACCCCTTGATAAATTATAAATTTTTATTGTTTTCATATCTTACACTGTAAGCTGTGTCCTTTCACCCACACTTCTGTGTTTGTCCCCCAGGAGAGGGGGGTGTTATACATCAATCATTGCAATCAGTTCCCTCTTTCTCCCCTTTTGTCCCCCATCTTCCCCCTACCCTCATGATATCACTACTCCCATTGTTTCTGAGGGTTTATCTGTCCTGGATCCAGTGTGTCAAAGCTCTTACCTGTACCAGTGTACATGTTCTGGTCTAGCTGGATTTGTAAGGTTGAACTGGGGTCATGATAGTGGGGGTGGGGTAGGGGATGGAGCTCATTAAAGAACTAGCGGAATGTTGTGTGTTTCAGCCATGCTATACTGCATTTGCTAACTCGTCTCTTCCTTGTGACCCCTCTGTGAGGAGATGTCCAATTGTCCACAGATGGGCCTTGGGTCTCCATTCCGATCCCCCTCATTCCCATCAATACGGCTGTTGGGTTTGAGTCCTCTGATGCCTAATGCCTGATACCTGATCCTGTTGACACCTCATGGTCACACATGCTCATGTGCTTCTTCCATGTGGGCTTTGTTGCTTCCCAGCTTGCTTAATTTCAAGTGTTTAAGACCCCAGATACTATATCTTGTAATAGCTAGGCACTATCAGCTTTCTTCACATGAGCTTATACACTCATTTTGCCTTCAGCAATTGTGTCAGGAAGGTGAGCATCACCAAATGGCAGGTTATTAGAACAAACTGTTTATTGTGTTTATGCAATAGAGAATATCACAGCTTGAGTCAGGCGCACCTTAGTACTCAAAGTAACATCATTGCTCTTCAACCCTCTACAGAGGTCTTGTGCAGCAGATTTACCTAATGCAATACGTCTTTTCATCTCTTGAGTGCTACGTCCATGAACATCGATTGCGGACCTAAGTGAGACAGAATCCTTGACAACTTCAAACTTTTCTCCATTTATCATAATGTTACCTAGTGATTCCGTTGTTTTGGTCTTCCTTACATTGGGTTGTAATCCAGACCGAAGCTGCAATCCTTCTTGCTCTTCATCAAGTGCTTCAAGTCCTCCTCACTTTCAGCAAGCAAGGTTGTGTCATCTGCATACCACAGATTGTTAATAAATCTTCCTCCAATCCTGATGCCACACACTTCTTCATATAATCAGCTTCTCTGATAATTTGTTCGGCATATAGATGGAACGAGTATGGTGAGAGATTACAACCCTGAGGCACTCCCTTCCTGAATTTAACCCCTGCAGTATTCCCTTGTTCTGTTCACACAACTGCCTCTTAATTTATGAACAAGTTCCCCAAATCCGTGCACTCGTGCTTGAAACCGACGACGACAGGCCATTAAAGAAATGGAGGTCTGGATTATCTTGGAGCGCGGCTCAGAGAATGTTAACGGAAGATTTGGCTATGAGAAGAGTCACTGCAAAACTTGTGCCCCAGGCTCTGACTGGCCAGAAAAAAGAGCATCAACTGGAAACATGCTATTCTTTGAAAGAACAGCTCTGAAGTGACCCAGACTTTTCCCCCCAAGGTCATTACTGGTGAAGATGGTGCTAGTCTTACAATTTGCAATCCTGAAAGTAAACATCAATCAAACCAGTGGAAGATGCCATTCTCACCTTGCCCCTCCCCCCCAAAAAATTTATCAAGTAAAATCAAAGATCATGACAATACTTTTTTTTTTTTTTGGATGTGAGGGGGATAGTGCATAGGGAGTTCATTCCACCAAGTCAGACTGATAATCAAGGTTCTGAAAAAATTGCATAACAGTGTACGACAAAAAAGGCCTGATTTGTGGCAGACAGGGGACTGGTTTTCCCACCACGACAATGCACCTGCTCACACAGCCATCTCAGTGCACCGTTTTTGGCAAAAAGCAGCATGCCTCACACACCTGACTCATCTGACCTCGCTCTGTGTGACTTCTTTTTGTTTCCTCGAATGAAGAGGGACAGGAAAGGATAGTGATTTGATGATGGAAAAGAGGTGAAGGAAAAAATGAGGGAGGTGCTGTCAGCCATCCAGACAGATGCGTTTGGAAAATGTTTCCAAGAATGGAATCCCAGATTTGATAAATATATTAAGTATGATAGAGAGTACTATGAAGGTGATATAGTTTCTTTGTATAAAAAATTAAATATATAGCTTTGAAAGTAATGTCCGTTTGGGGGGGTACCCCCTGTATATATAATGTATACACATATATATGGGTTTCTCATAAACACAAGATGGTTGCCCCCCTTCATAGTTGCAGCTATCCCAACCCCACGTGATATCACCCAAAGCAAGGGTGAATGAAAGAATGGAGCGTTCCGTGAGGGCTACTTTCTTTTTCTTTGGAGGGGGGAATAAACCCTTTTCAGCATCCTCATTTATTTCATTAAACAAAATGGGTTCATATGGCCACCGGTAGATGCAAAGGAGGTTGGGCAGGTGAGTTGCTGGCGTCGTCAGCCTCTGTTATGAGAAGTGGGCTCTGCTAGTGGAGAAGTCCAGGAAGGAAATGACCATTGGCTCTGTGCCACTCGTACAACCCTTGGGAGTTGTTCTATATCTACCAAGAAATCCGTTGTCAGCCCATTCTATAAAGGGGTCCCTGAGTGGAAGGGCAGCGATGCCTATTCGTTCTGAGTCTTCTTGATAAAACCCAGGCTTCTCTGAGTGTCGTGGGCTCTGTCGACGGCAGTCAAAATGACTGCCTCGTGCTGGCAGAATGCGCAGACGGGGTCTTAGAAGTTTTTCTATTGAACCCCACCTCCGAGTATTTGTTCTCTGATGCCTCCGCTTCCATGTCTGTAAAATGTCAAAAGGCTAGTGGGAGGATAGATGAGATGGGACTGTGAGAGGCCCATGAGGGAGGCACATGGGGAGGGCTTCACACAAGCCAATGCCTTGCCCCGTCCAGAACCGAGAGTTAGCTCAGGCTCAGAGAGGCTGCTCTGACATCAACTCAGAGCAGAGCCATCTCTGGGAGGCTTTCTCTTCCATTCAGTCCCATCAGAGCACATTAAGTACCTGCTTCTGGCAACATTTTTTCCAGAGCACTAAAGGGAGGAGTCAGGCGCCATCTCTGCCTGGGTGGAGTGTGTGCCCTACCAGCAGGAGGCCTAGGACCAAAGTACACATAAGTATAAAGTAAGACAGACATTTGACACTCTGGAACTTGCCTCATTACCTCTGAAAGCTCCATCGCTTAGCAGGGCTTAGCAGGATGTGGTTCTCATAAACCCCCAAGTGGTGATTTACATATTCATAACTTTGAATTCCCTCCCTGCCCGCACCCGCCCCCCCCACTACATTTACGTTTTCTGTTTCAAGAGATAAAGCCTATTCTAATGAATATTCTCTCCTTCCCAGGCACAGAACTGCTTTGAATAGCCCACGTTAATCGGAAAAGTCTGCTAAACTCAGGCTGCATTTTCCAAGGCCATTTGGAAATTCATGATAAATATTCAGACTGCCTCTGTGAGTCCAGTCCTGGGGGTTTTCACACTATTTAAAGCCACGGCCTGGCTTTTCAGAGCTACAAACTTAGCCTTGTGATTAAACTGCCTGTCTGCAAGTTACCCTTGAAAGTCACCCAAAGACAAAGCTCTCAGACTGGGGGATGGCTGCCCTAGATGTCACTAAACCTGAAGTGGAAACGCTGCCTGCCTGCCTGCCAGGAGTCCAAGGAAGGGCAAGGAGCTCACTGTACTTAAAACCAATAGCTGTAGCACCAACCCCAACTCACGCAAGCCCATGTGTGCATGTCAGGCTACAACGGTGCTCCATAGGGTTTTCAATGGCTAAGTTTTCAGAAGTGTATCACCTGGCACCTCTAGATGGACTCAAACACCCACATTTTTAGTTAACAACTCTCACTGCCATCCAGTCGATTCTAACTCTAGTGACTCCAGAGCAGAGCATGTCAAAAAGACTCCATTGTTGCAGCTAGGGTTGCATGCTAGCAGAAACCATGCCGCCAAGAATTCTACTGGATTGCTAGGCTATCTCCTCAACCAGGCTGACAGGGTTGGAACCTAATATAGGACCTGGATCATAGTAGATGCTCAGTGAGTGTTTATGGAATGAATGAATGAGTGAATGAATGAATGAAATAATCAAGCCTGGCTCAAAAACCATTGACATAAGAAGGACATCATCATGACCAGGTGATTCATGAGAATTCCAACAGTTGCAACTGGATGTCCAATGTCCCAGGAAAGAGGACACCCTGGTTTTTAATCAATAGATCTGGCCCTTTAGACAGAAATGCACTTTCTTTTTTTTTTTAAATCGTGTTATTAGGGGCTCATACAACTCTTTTTTTTTTTTTAATTGAATTTTTTTTTTTAACATTTTATTAGGGGCTCATACAACTGTTATCCCAATCCATACATACATCACTTGTGTAGAGCACATTTGTACATTCATTGCCCTCGTCATTCTCAAAACATTTCCTCTCCACTTAAGCCCCTGGGTCATTTTTCCCCTCCCTCCCTGCTACCCCCTCCGTCATGACCCTTTGATAATTTATAAATTATTATTTTGTCATATCTTGCCCTGTCCGACGTCTCCCTTCACCCACTTTTCTGTTGTCCATCCCCCAGGGAGAAGGTCACATATAGTTCCTTAGAATGGGTTCCCTCTTTCCAACTCACTCTCCCTCTACCCTCCCTGTACCGCCACTCACACCACTGGTCCTGAAGGGATCATCCACCCTGGATTCCCTGTGTTTCCAGTTCCTATCTGTACCAGTGTACATCCTCTGGTCTAGCCAGACTTGCAAGGTAGAATTGAGATCATGATAGTGGGGGGAGGTGAGTTGGGGGAGTAGGGAGGAAGCATTTAGGAACCAGAAGAAAGTTGTATTTTTCATCATTGCTACATCACACCCTGACTGTGTCGTCTCCGCCCCGAGACCCCTCTGCAAGGGGATCTCCAGTGGCCTACAAATGGACTTTGGGTCTCCACTCCGCACCCCCCACACACACATCATTCACTATGGTAATATTTTTTGTTCTGATGATGCCTTATACCTGATCCCTTCGACACCATGTGATCGCATAGGCTGGTGTGCTTCTTCCATGTGGGCTTTGTTGCTTCTGAGCTAGATGGCCGCTTGTTTACCTTCAAGCTTTTAAGACCCCAGACGCTATATCTTTTGATAGCTGGGCACCATCAGCTTTCTTTACCACATTTGCTTATTCACCTGCTTTGTCTTCAGTGGTTGTGTCGTGAAGGTGAGCATCATAGAATGCCAATTTAATAGAAGAAAGTATTCTTGCATTGAGGGAGTACTTGAGTGGAGGCCCAATGTCCTTCTGCTACCTTAATACTAAACCTATAAATATAGGCACATAGAGCTATTTCCCCATCCTCATATATAAATATATTTGCATATGTACGTGTCTTTATCTAGCCTCTATAAATGCCCTTTGCCTCCCAGCTCTTTCCTCTATTTCCCTTGATTTTCCTCCTGTCCCACTATCATGCTCAGTCCCCACCAGGGTTTCGCAATTCCTCTTTGCTACATCACCCTTGCTCATGCCCTACCAGGCCTCCCACACCCACCTCACCACCAATTTGGATCACTTGTTGTTCCCTTGTCCCTGGGTTTATTAACATCACTTTCTTTCCCCCCACCTCCCCCTCTCCCATGTCCCCCTGGAACTGTCGGTCCCATTGTTTTCTCCTCCAGATTGTTCATCCAGCCTATCTTATTTAGACAGACCTGCAGAGATACTAACATGCACAAAAACAAGACAGAGCAAAACCAAGCAACAATGTACAGCAAAACAGCAACAACAACAAACCACTGACAAAGTACAAATTAGAACAAAAGAAAGAAAAGCTTGTAGTTAGTTCAAGGATCGTTGGCCTTTAGGAGTGTTTTCCAGTCCAGTCTTCTGGGGCACCATGCCAATATGTATTCATTCGTTCATTCATTCATCCACAGTCATAGCTTGCATGCCCACTGTCAATGCTGTTCTCCCTGCCTAGAAAGCCTTTCTCCCACTTGATGCCCAGCTCACACCAAAGCATCTTTCAAGCACAGCTCAACATTCAGCAAGGGGCCTATGATGCTCCCAGGTACAGTGCCAGGTCCATGGAGACAGCATTCATCAGATCCTCAAAGAGCTCACAAGCTGGAGAGACAGACTATATATGACTAACTGCAATAGCATTTGTAGGCACCACCTTATAAATCCATCCACAAAATAGGGGCGTAAAAAGAAGAGATGTGGCCTTGCTGCATAGAGGCAATTAGAGGACTGTATTGAGAAGAAAATGGAACCTTAGGCTGGTAGGCTCACTTGCAGGTGGGGGAAGATAGTATGAACAAAGGAATCATCCCTGCCTATTCACCTCCTTCCCTAGTAACATTGAAGCTAGGAGGGTTGGCTTTTCTCCTTGTCCTTTGATCAGGATCTTCCTTTACATCATATCCTGACTTCCACTCATGAGAGACGGTATGTCTTGTCATTCATATTTTCCAGGACTGATTCTGCATGCATTCCTAAGAACTTTAGGACTTGATACTCCCTCAATGCAAGAATACTTTGTTCTATTAAACTGTCATTCCATTATGCTCACCTTCCCGACATAATCGCTGAAGACAAAGCAGGAGCATAAACAAATGTGGTGAAGAAAGCTGATGGAGCCTGGCTATCAAAAGATATAGTGTCTAATGTCTTAAAGACTTAAAGGTAAACAAGCGGCCATCTAGCTGAGAAGCAACAAAGCCCACATGGAAGAAGCACGCCAACCTGTGTGATCATGAAGTGTTGAAGGGATCATATATCAGGCATCAAAAAACAAAAAATCATATCATTGTGAATGAGAGGGAGTGCGGGGTGGAGACCCCAAGCCCATGTGTAGGCAACTGGACCTCCCCTTACAGAAGGATCATGGGAGGAAATGAGTCAGTGAGGGTCCAGTGTAGCAACGATGAAACATACAGCTTTCTTCAAGTTCCTTAATGCTTTGTCTCTACCACTATCATGATCCCAATTTTACCTTACAAATCTGACTAGACCAGAGGATGTACACTGGTACAGATAGGAACTGGAAACACAGGGAATCCAGGACAGAT
>NW_022103958.1:20002916-20005947 GCF_000313985.2 Echinops telfairi
GCGCCCATTTAAAAACAAAGTAAAAGTCTAGAAAAGAATGATGCCAACATATGTACAACTATGCCTGATACGATTGCTGTATGGATTGTAATAAGGGGCTTAAGTGGAGAGCAAATGTTTTGAGAATGATGAGGGCAATGATTGTACAAATGTGCTTGACACAATGGAAGTATGTATGGATTGTGATGAGTTGTATGAGCCCCCAATAAATTTATTTTTAAAATAAAATAAATAAATAAATAAAAATCTTTCTAACAAGCAAAAACAAACAAACAAAAAGAACTTTAGGACTTGAAAAGATCACGCCTTTCTCAATAGAACTTGGCTTCAAGATTAAAACCACGTTGGAAACTCAGAAGTCTCATTTTGATGGGGAAATATAAAGACCAAGTGGCCTCGTAATGCAGACTGGCAAGACCGTGGCTCTTACGGACTCCCACCCCCTCCCCTAGGATCGCCTCTCAGTCAGACAAGAGACAGGCCCATGGCGTGAGCAGTGCCGTGAGGAATGCCCTCCCCAGCACAATGAGCCAGAGGAAGCCAAAGAGCAGCGTTTGCCCAAAACCAATGGTCAGAAGGCAGGGGATGGCTGTCAAGGAGGGGAAATGGGAATGGAAGTCACTCAAGGAGGGAACAGGAGAAGTGCTGTTACACGAAGGGTTTACATTAAAAAGAATGTCCTGAAACAAAATAGGTATGCATGCTGAACGGGAAGCTAATGTGCTCTGTAAGCTTTCACTCAAATCACAATTAATGTTCAAAAACAAGAGAAGGGAAGTCACACTCATAAAAATGTGAAAGAGAGAAAGCTTATTCATGAAGATCCTTGGACTTCCATTTTTGTTGTTAAAGCAGTCTAGATACCAGAGGAGATGAAATATTGTCACGGGTTATTTTTTGGCTCCTCTCCTCAAGAGCTGTAGTTTATTTCTTCAATCTGGGCTAGCCCGGTGACTTGTTTGGCTAATCTAGTATAGTGGACATTATCCTGTGTATGTTCCAGCTTAAGATGCACTGCAGGTTCCACTTTTGTCCCCTGGAGCCCTCGGCCAGCATGTAAAGACATCTTGGCTGTCCTGCTAAGGAAACTAAGAGAAGAGAAAATCCCTGGGCTAAATATCACTGACCACTGGTTCTGTAGCCATGCCCATTCATTTATGTATTACCTATTGCTTCTCTCACACCACACATTGTAGTTGAGAAGTGGACACTATATGAAAAATTAGAAATCCAGAGTAAAAAGATAACTAGAATAGCCCATATGTGTGTCAATTTGAAAGAACAATTCTAAAATGACTCTCATGGACTGAAGAAGAAATAATAATGGACTTCAGTGATTATGGAAGCTTACATAGCTAATGTTACCAACTAATTTTACCTTGAAGAAACTTTATGTCTAAACACTTAAAGTAGATTTTTTAAAAGTATCAACTAAAGAAACAAAGCCATCTAACTCTGCTGTTAAAAATTTAATCAAAATAAAGTAGAAGAGGAAAAAAATAATAAAGATAGCAATGGAAATTTTTTAAAAACAGGATTATAATCATCAAAGCAAACATTGGAGATTTGGAAAGGAAAAAATTTAATATATTAGACAAATCTCTGGCAACATTAATGAGCAAGAGAACCCAAAGGAACGATATGAGAAACTGAAAGCGATAACTGTAGATTTTACAGCAGTTAAGCAAATAAAAATAGGACATTGTGAACAACATATTATTTATTGGTGTTGTAAAAAAAATTATCCCAAATACAATGGTTTTACATAACATAAATGTATTACTTTTCAATGACATCATTCAGAAGTCTCACCTGCCTAAAATCAAGTTATCAATAAACTGCTTTCCTTTCTTAAAGCTCCTCAGGAGGATTTGTTTCACTGCTCATTTGGTTTGATGGCAGAAGTCAACTCCTTGCAGTTGTAGGGGAAAGCTTTCTCTGCGTGTAGACTCTAGAGGAAGGAAGGTCCTTGTCTGTTTTTGGCTTCAGCTACTGGATGATCTTCATGTAGCTTGGCATCTCTTTCCTTCCTTTGCTTATTTAATCCCTTCTGTATCTCAAAAAAAATTTACTTAAGACACACCCCAAATTAGTACTGCCTCAATAACATAATAAAGAAAACCCATTCCCAAATGGGATTATAATCACAGAGATAGAAGTTGGTATTTACAATACGTATTGCAGAAGGACATAGTTCAATCACAGCACCTGTATTCATTTTATAAAATTTAGAGAAAAGGGAACTCAGTAAAATTTAATGTTTTTCATGATTTTTCTATAATTGTTTCAAGTTAACAATCAAATGTACTTCCATAAAGGGGCATTGAGTTAGTTAGTTTATTGTGCCAACCTGGCCGATAAACACATGTGGGATTAATTGAAGGGCAGAGAGATAAATGGCTCGATGAGCCTCGCCTTTCTTGAGTTCTTGGGTCTCTTGCTTTGTGATGGTCACACCAGGGTGCAGCTGCCTAAGCAGTTCCTTGTTTCCCAGACTTCCTGCAAGACATCTCCAAGGAGAAGTCACATGGACCTACCCCGATGCAGCCCTGGGTGCTGGAGTACCCATGTGGAGACCCCTTCCAGCTTTGAGATGTGTACACATTCACTGACTTGGCTTTCCTCCTGCAGTTGGCATCGTTTTGTCTGTTTTGTGAGATGGAGGAGGACTTTGTGGTCATATAGGTTAATGGGTTAATGTTGGACTTGTGGGCTTGGGCAGCACTGGGTTGGGATATTTTCTTGATGCACACTTAACCTGTACATAAAACTCTCTCTTACAAGTCAGGGGAAATAGAGGAAAGAGCTGGGAGGCAAAGGGCATTTATAGCGGTCTAGATAAAGACATGTACATATACAAATATATTTACATATGAGGATGGGAAAATAGCTCTATGTGCCTATATTTATAGGTTTAGTATTAAGGTAGCAGAAAGACATTGGGCCTCCACTCAAGTACTCCCTCAATGCAAGAATACTTTCTTCTATTAAATTGGTATTCTATGATGCTCACCTTCCCTACACAATCACT
>NW_022103958.1:20006949-20034882 GCF_000313985.2 Echinops telfairi
TTTTGAGAATGACGAGGGCAATGAATGTACAAATGTGCTTTACACAATTGATGTACATATGGCTTGTGATGAGTTGTATGAGCCCCTAATAAAATGATTTTTTAAAAAAAGAAATCAAATGAGGGGGAGGAAGTGGGGGGATGAAGAGCTGATAACAAGGGCTTAAATAGAAACTAAATGTTTATGAAATAATGATGGCAACATATGTACAAATATACTTGATACAATTGATGTATGGGTTGTTATATAAGAGCTGTAAGAGCCCCCAATAAAATGATTGTTAAAAAAAAAAACAACCTCTCTCTTACATGAGTTTCTGTGGATTTGTTTCTCTAAAGTACCCAGACTAACACGGGCATTCTCATACATAGATAGATATGGATATGGATGGGGATGTGGATGTAGATGGATAAAGACAGAGATAGATACACACATAAATATCATTCTTAAGAGTGAAATTTTGAGACCATTCCCTTTTAGATGATGGACAAGAATGCTCACTATCAATATCCCTATTCCACGTGTTCCAGAACGTAATAGTACAGTACGGCATGGTAAAGACTGAAAACAAACACAAACTGACATTGTTTGCAGATGATTGAACTACCTACCTAGAAAATATACCAAACAACCTATAAAAATGTTATAACTCGAGTGCTTTACAGTGTTGTTGGATGTGAAAACCGTATCGGTTTCTAAATATCAATAAGTTAGATTATGTAATTTTTCAAAATACTATTTACAATAGCAAGAAAAAAATATAATGTTGGTAGTCAGATCGGTAGGTAGGTAGGTAAAAAGGATGAAAGATAAAGTGATAAAGCCAATATGATTAAATATAAGTTTGGGGAAAACACAAATGAAGGAGATTCTTTGTAATACTTGTGCATCTCTCCTTAAATCTGAAATTATATTAAAAGAAAAAATTTAAATATGAGATCATCATAAAATATAATAACATCTAACTCACAAAGCATTCATGTCAAGATGGTATACAGAACTCTTCCAAAACTTCTACAATAGGAAAAGTAGAATGAATTGGACAGTTCCTAGAAAAGGATGTAGAAAAGGTGTCTACATGTTTGAGTAATCAGCAAATGTAAATTAAAATCACAATGAAATACCATTTGCATTAAGCAGAATGGCAAACGTTTACAAATTATTCAATATCCAGACAGAGGTTGGAGAGACATGGAGACTAATTCACTGCATGAAAAAGTGAAGATTGGTACAGTCTCTGATGAACACTTAGGCATTACCAAACTGAACGTGCCATACCCTGGAATGTGGCATTTCCATGACAAATGTCCTAGAACAAGTCGCACGCACGCATGTCAACAGGGATGCAGAGCACTGTTCATAGCAATGCTGTCCATGAAGCCAGACAGAGTCCAAATGCCCGTCAGCAATAGTCAGAGCCATCACGGTGATCCTGACTCATAGTCACAGGAAAATATATATCCTGCCATTATATAAAGACATCAAGAACAAAAACAGACAGACTAAATTTTACACATAGATATACACATATCTGAATGTAAATCAGAAAGTATTGCTGCTACTAGCCCACATGGAAGAAACACACCAGTCTGTGTGATCATGAGGTGTCGAGAGGATCAGGCAGCAGGCATCAGAAGACCCAAAGCAAACAAACAAAAACATATTGTTGATAAGGAGGGGGTTCAGAGCAGAGACCCAAAACCCACCCATCCCCTCACAAAAGGATCTCAAAGAAGGGATGAGTCAACCAGTGTGCAGTATAGCACCGATGAAACATAATATTCCTCTGGGTCCTTGAGGCTCCTCACCCCCACTATCATGACCCCAGTCCTACCTTTCACTGCGGCCTAGACTGGAGCATGCGCACACGTACAGATAAGAGGCCATGTCATGGAATCCAGGTCAGATTAACCCCTGAGGAACAGAAACTGGAGTAGCAACCCAGGAGAGTAGGGGGAAGGTGGGGGGAGGAGGGAGGAAGGTGGAACTGATTGCAAGGATCAACACAGAACCACACACACACCCCTCAAGGGGGATGAACAACAGAAACCATGGGGGAAGGGAGACAGTGGTTGGCAAAATATATGAAAGTAATAACAATTTATAATTTATCAAGGGGTCATGAGGGTGGGAGGGGGGAAGGAAGGAAAGAAAAGAAGAGCTGATACCAAGGGCTCAAATAGAAAGCAAATGTTTAGAAAATAACTATGGCAACATACGTACAAATATGCTTGATACAATTGATGTATGTATTGCTATGAGCTGTAAGAGCCCCCAATAAAAAATGTTTTAAAAAAAAGTATTGCTACGAGGGTTCTAGGGTTATGTACAGGGTTGTAGACTATGTGCAGGTTTCTAGAACATATACAGTTTCTAGTATACATATCGGATTCTAGTGTATGTATATATACATATTTATTCCCCCCTCCCCCAAAAGCATATTTAAGCATATATCCATAATCAGTGAATGACCACAGACAGATTCTCTCAATAACACACTTGAATTTGTCTGGTTTCAGTGCCTTCAAAAAAAGGCCCGCGTAAAACAGTGACCTTGTCCAATCAAAGCACGGTCTCCAAGGGGATCTACTAGGTCAGTTCAATTCAAGACAGAGATCAACTCAGCAGGTTATGGCAACTGTCTGAGGGGATCCCAAAGGGGTAATCTTGATCGATTTTCTCAAAGGACACAGGACAATCACAATCATTGGGACTTATTTTGAAGAAATTGTAAGAAAACTGTATAGGTTAAAAAGGGGGGGTGGGCCAGGAATGGTGCTTCAGGAATTTTCTGTTCCGGCACAACAACACATCTGCTCATTCCTCAAGGGCAGCAGGGACTTTCCTGTGAGATTTTCACCGGGAAATCTAACCACATCTGCCCTACGCTCCTGATCTGCCCCCTTCCGACCGCTCTTTGTCCCCAAATCCCAAACAACATTTTGGAAGAGCACCGTTGAAGTCCCACAGGGAGGCCCCATGGGCCGTTTGGACCTGATGGAAATCAAAGAACACAGGGGTCTTCCTTCTGGTTAGAGCTAGAGAGGGGGAGACCTGCCTTCAGACACGTGTTGACCTAGATGAGGGATCTGTTCAGAAAGAGTAACCTCATCTTTTGATGTTTTTGTTTAATAAAAGTTTCTATTGTTTGTAGCCATACTTTTTTAACTTATCCTCATGCTCGTGTGTGTGTGTGTGTGTGTGTGTGTGTGTGTGTGCGCGCAAAGTACATGAGACAAAGTGTTCCCATCTTCACTTCTAAGGAGCAGTCTGCTGTCACGCTTCATTGATGGGTGGCACCGAACCAAAAATGTCTGTAGAGCATGTGTATGGTTGTTGCTCGGTGCCCTCAAATCTGTTCCACTTCACCAATGCCCTGTGCACAGCAGACTCCAACACCGTCGGGTCCTGCCCCGTTCTCACAATCTGTGCTGTGTGTGAGCCTGTTGTTACAGCGGTGATGCCAGGCCATCTTGTTGACGGCCATTCTTTCATTCACTCGCTCTCTCCTTTAGCAAACATTCTCTCTCTTTCTAGGAACCGTCCTCTCCTGATAACATGTCCAAAGTACACGAGACAACATTTCGCCAGCCTCCCTTCTGAGGAACATTCTGGACATGCTTTTTCCAAGGCAGATGTGTTCCTGCTCACAGTCACGGTGTAGTCCGCGTTCTTCACCAACAGTGTGACCCAAAGGCTTCATCAACCCTTCGGTCTTCCTTATTTGTTCCCCAGCTTTGATGGGCATGCGGGGCAACTGAAAACACCACGACATGGGAGAAGCACACCTTCATCTTCCACGTGATGCCTTTGCTCTGTAACACATTAAAGAGGTGGTTTGTAGCCACCCAACACCTTCACACATTATTTGATTTCCTGACTGCTGCTTCCATGGGCCTTGATCGTGAACCCAAGTAAAATGAAATCCTTGCCAAGCTCCATATTCTTCCATTTATCATAATGTGGCATACTGGTCCAATAGTGAGGAATTGCTTTTATGTTGAATCCATTACAATTCATACTTAAGGCTTTAGTGCATGTTTAAAGATATATGTGTGTATGTTTGTATTTGTATGTATGCATGATAAAGAAAAAGGAACCTTAAACAAAATGGTAGCAATGTTCTATAATAATAGCTACACTAATAATAGCTACACGGTAGTACTATTATTCTCAAAACTGCATATACAGTGAGCTCTGGTGGCATAGTAGCTAGGCCTTTGGCTGCAATCCACAAGGTCCTCAGTTCAAAACCACCCGGTGCTCCACGGGAGAAAGATGGGGCTGTTACCCCTATAAACAGTTACAGCCCCAGAAACTCACAAGGGCAGTTCTACTCTGTCCTAGAGAGTAGCCATGAGTTGGCATCGACCTGACGGCAGTCAGTTTGGGTTTTTTTGGAAACCACATATATGTACATCATACATTTTTATGCATATGTTTCACAATTTTAAAATGTGAACCTCTACATACCGATGTCAGCTAACTTGGGGACTGGTTATTTCCCGTGTTTCCACACACAGCTTAGTAGTTAGCGGGCCAGTCTTACAGTTGTAGTACACCTTCTTGCTGCATGTCTCTGAGCAAGATTCATAACTTTCCGAGCAGAGATTGACAGGAATTCCCATATCACAGGAGCGTGCAGGAGCATTCAATAACATACGTGACATATAAAATACGTAACACCTAACATGCAGAATGCTTGAAATAGATGGCAACGCTTTAGGAAGCGACCCCCCTAACTGACTCAGGAGAAACTTTTGAACACACTCTTCCTGCTGAGCGTGCTATCTGCCAACGAGCAGCTCTCCCAGCGAGCCCGCATGGTGCGGTCTGCGGTATTTTGGTTTGAGAGTGTGATTATTCTTATTTCCAGCTCCACGACTCCTACCAGGTCCTGCGGCCTCCTGCTTCCTGGAAGCATCCGAAGAGTTTCTGTTTCATTAGCATCAGCACAGCTCTGCTGCACAGAGTGCCAACCTATTATTTAGTCTTGTTTTTAACAATACCCACTGTGCGCCTAGAATTGTCTCTCATTAGCAAGCAATAACAGTAATGATCTTCAGCATTTAACATTCAGGGCATTTTCCTTTATCAAAACAGAGTTTTCTAATAATGCGTTGTGCTCTTGGAAATTCAGTCAACGTAGCCTGAGAGGAAGCCAGAACTGGCCTGACCCAAAAAGGTCCGTGGTTAGATTCAATCCTAGAATCCTGGCTTCAGGAAGATCCTCAGGAGGAATCCATAGCTCTTTTCACCTGACGCCACCTCTCCACTGTGAGCCCTTGGAGCAGGATTACATCCCACTCCGTGAACACCCCCAGCAGGAGCGCAAGGAGCGCTGGGGGGCTGCTAGGTAAGGATTGCGCTGCTAACCCCAAGGGCGGTGGCTCAAAACCGCCAGCAGCTCTGGGGGAGAAAGATAAGTCTATCTGTTCCCCGAAGGAATAGAAACCCTTTTGGACAAATCTATTCTGTCCTGGAGAAATTCTGAGTCAGAGTCAACTCTACAGCAGCAGGTTTGGTTTGGGGTAGCCCAGCAGATAGTAGGTGTTCAATGAAGGCTCACTGAACTGAAATGAATCATCTGAGGAAAACTTCAAAACAAAATGTTTCATTGTGAATTGGGCGAAGGTTCACCAGACAAACCAGTTTTCCATTCTACAATCTGTACGCACTTTGTTTCATTTCATTGATTGCAATTTTCACAGCGTAAAGTCACTTATCCCACTTCCTCTCTGGGCCACCCATTTTCATTCCTTCTTTCCTAACACTTCCTGGCTTCTGAAAGGGGTCCTGGGGCAAATGCTGTCCTTTTGATCTCAAATGATCAATTGTTCTAACGAGTATATGCTTCCCCGGTGGTGTTGTTCACATTATTTGGCTGAATATTTAACGGGTGTGAGTTCAGTTTCAGGCCTAGAAGCCACTAAGGGCCATATTAGTTCCACCAATATCTATCAGACCAATCTACCTAGTATTTTTTATGATTTTGATTTTCGCTTCATTTTATCTTCCACTCTATCCAGGACCTTCCAATGTGGCCCTTCTCAGGGGAGATTATAATGGTAGCTGGGCACCATCTAGGTCTTCTGGTCTCAGGAACATGGGGACTGATGTCTTCGTAGTCCACTGGGTTAATTGTATTCATGCATCTTCAATTTCCTTCACTCTTCTTTATAGACCATTAGCTGAACCTTAGATGGCTGTTCACACACTCTTAAGTCCGCAGTTCACTACTCACCAAAGTAAGATGTAGAGCATTGTCTTTGTAGATTTTGCTATGCCAATTGACCTTGGTGTTCCCTGAGACCATGATCCCAAGAAAAAACTTTTGATGCTTCGTGTCTACAAACACAGCTTTTTGATCTGTATGTAATATCTGGCACCATGAATTAATGACCTACATCGATTTATCAATTCACTAAATGATCATTTCATTATGAGGCTGGGGACCGTGGATTCCTTGGAAACAGCAATCCAACAAGGCCTTATAAGGACTAAAACATGTCTATAAATGGCTACCAGGGACCGTGGCAGGAGTGCGGGTCATGGTACTGACAACTGAATGAGAAGTCTTACCTGATTTTGCTCTTTCTGTCTGTGGGAGAAGCTCTTTCCTGGCAGCTGCTGCAGAGCCTTGTCAGTATGTTTTAAGCATCCCTGTGTTCCATGAGCAGCCCCAACCCAGAGACCCAACCCCCTGCCAATGTCAGAAATCCCCAGATAAGCCAGGAGCTTGGATGTTTTATTCATTTGTTTGGGGCTCTGCATTAAGGCTAATTCATCTGAGAGTCTGAAAAAAAGAACATTTCCTCAGGAAATCTGAGTCAACGAAGAACTCATTTTACTTTCAATTCAGGCTAAAAGCCAGAATCTTTGGGGAAGACCCTCATAAGCTTAAGTGGGGTGGGATCAGTTCCATCCTGTATGGCAGGGGTTTGTTCTCAGATAAATATTAGAGAACTTTTACCAAGAATTAGGGGTCTCTGGGTAGTGCAAATGGTACTTGGTGACTAACCAAAAGATTAGTGGTTCAAGTCCACTCACAAGCACCTTGGAAGAACATTATTGGTGATTTGCTTCCAGAATATCACACTCATAGAAAACTCTATGAGGCAAAGTTCTACTCTGTCACACATGAGTTGGGATCAACTTAATGGAACTGGTGTTTGGACCAATCATTATCCAAAAGAGTCAAAGCCCACTACCACAACTGACTGTCTGCTAAAGATGAGCAAACATGAGGTGAAGAAATGTGAGGTCATGGTTCTGAATGATAATTCATTTTAGAGGGAACACAGCCTAGTGGACCTCTGGGACCCAGGGCAAGCACCAACTTCTTATGTGACATTGAGCCAAACACTTCTCTGTTTGGTTCTCTTTTCTATGGGAAGAGGGCTGGGCTGGGCAATGCCAAAGGCCTCTCTGCGGTCTTACTTTCTGCAGACCTAGTATTTCTCATTCCTACACCTTGAGAAGGCATCAGAGAGAATAGTCACTGACTCTGGGGTCATCCTAGAAGATGAACAACAAACATGCGCTTGTTTCTTGTCCTTTTTGCCTTAAAAATCAGAAGGTGAGGAGCTACTTTATGGGGCCCAATTATTTGTGGTTATTTTTGCTGTTTCCTAAGAACGATGGTCTTCTTACACTTCATTTTAAAATGAGCAATGTCAAGTGTCTCTTTAAGCTTTTCCCAGAACTCGTGAGAACTATAACCTGCTCACATTTATTAAACTGGTCAAAAAACATTGTGTGAAGGAAAAACTAGGATTAAAATGAAGTTATTGCTCTCTTCCAAAGCAGAGATTATATTTTATTTGGCTTTGTATCCCTGCTATTTGCCACCTAAATAAATAAACAAACCATTGCCACTGAATCTGTTCAGACTCATGGCAACCCCAGTGGTGCAGAATAGAACAGTGCTTCCATGGCTCTGACAGTTCGAAGCAGATCACCAGACCTTTCTTCCCACGTACTGCTGGTTGGATATGAACCACAAACCTTTTAGTGAATAGTCGAGGGCTTAACCATTTGAACCAGCCAGGGAATCCTTGGTATTGAACACCCATTGTCCTTAAGTTGATTCCACTCCTAGTGACCCTATAGGACCATGTAGAATTGCCCCATAGCATCTCCAGTAGTTTCCATAGTCTTTTTGGAAGGAGATTGTCACATCTTTCTCCCATAGAGTGGCTAGGAGATTCAAACCACTAAGCTTCTGGTTAGCAGCCACGTGCTTACCCTCTGATCCACAGGAGCTCTTTGGTATTGTCCACCTGCCTGACATATAGTAGACTATTCCATTGAGTCCGCAGGTATTCAAAGAGCACCTACTATACACCGGGTGTCTTGCTAAACCCTGGAGGTACAGTGATTGAAGAGACAGAGTGTCAATCTTCAAGGAGCTTCCAGTCAAGTAATAAGTAAACAAATATGATAGTGGGGCAACTCCTAAAGGAGAATGGCTGAAATACCTCTAGCCTTAGAATTAAATTATCAGGGAAAACTTCTTGGAGATAGTACCCAAGTGGATGCCTAAGCTTGACTAGGAGTGGCCTGAGCAAGAAGCTCCGTCTGGCTGGAGCTCCTCATGGAGTGATGGCACGCTAAGCAAGAGAGAGAGAGAGAGAATGCAGACCATGAGAGACCTTGGTGTCTTCATTGGAGTCACCTTAAGGGCAGTGGATACCAAGTGTGAGTTTTAAGCAAAAGCATAAATACATGTGCAATGATTAACACATGCTAGTGCATTTGTGTACGTGGAACCATCCTCATCTAATTGGATTATACCCCTTCCAGTTGTAACATTCTGTGAGTCTTTACGTTTCCACTATGATTCGGGTCAAATTATTGCTTTGTGACACCAGTGGCCCAGGGCCTCTTGTCTCACCAGCAGCAGAGACTGCCCTGAGCAGAAAATGGAATAAACAGCCCACAAGGTCTCCCTTTCCCTCCACCAGACAGACGAACACATTCCATTACGGAGAGTGAGACAGCTTCCTTCGTGACCAGCCTCACTCCAGTGCACCTATCAGCCTATTCACGGTAGCTGAAAGCCACTTATCGGGAGGGCTCCTGTCCTTATCACTGTCACTGGCTGCAAATCAGCATCGACTTTGTGCCAAGTGTCCATATTTAACCATGTTTAAGTAACTGCTGATACTTTCATTACATGATATTTGCACTTCAGAGGGTAAAATTAGACACATGCATGCCACTGTCCCACAAAATAAGACAGCACAGTGTGTTCTATTCCTTCCTGCCGATGTGTTTTCAAAGAAAGGATGCTTCAAAGTGAACTCTGCAGAAAGCAAGATTCTCTTTACTTTAAACATAGTATAGACAAAAAAATTTTTAAAGGCAGATCAGAACAGCGAAACTTTATTTTCATTTCAAAAGATTGGTGTTGCGTGCAAAATCCATCAATAATGGATGAGATTCATAAGTGATATATCCAAGTTGGAAAAAAAAACAGGGAAAAATTAGGGTTTAAACTACTTCTTCCCTGTTCTGTAATGGTCAATGAAGTAAAACCAGAATAGAGTAGAATGAACAAAACAGGCATACCTACAATAATACCTGGAACAGGGAAAATCCCGGGTCAGCATCCTGTTAGAAACTTCATCTGCCCTTATGTTGCACAGAGATCCAAACTCGTGCATGGCAGAGTTGGAAACAACTGTGGCCTCCTCAAAGGGGATGGTCAGTCACACTACTTTGAAGGCTTATCACTCTCCACAGTCCTGTAAGAACGCACTCTCTCTCTCCTTGGGTTCCTGGAAAGGTTCACTACACTTTGTCCCCGCTCCCTGTCTTTGACTGGGCTGTGACCCATACTTTTCTCCTTTGGGCTATCATTTCAAGCACCAACATTATGCAAATTCCAGTCTGTCCCAGTTTCACACCCTCAATCATTATTGAACTGGTTAAATCCCTGGGGGCAGGGGAGGGGTGGGGGTGAGGACTCAGTCCTCTGAGGACCAGAAACATGCTTGTTTTTTGTTTTTGAGCTGGGTGGCACAAATTTTAAAGCTGAATGCTTGACTTAGATGGTATTAATATTCTCCTTTTGCAAAGAAAGAAATTGGGTCTTTAAAAGGTTAAATAAGCTACTCATCGGTACAGGATGTGGTAAACAGTAAAGCTAGCTCAGACTCCGAGTTTTGGGTTTTTTTTGGAGGGATGGGAGTGTGAGGGGAAAAAGCTAATATGATTATCTAGATGGAATCATGATTCATAAATTTTCTTTTTTGATCCAGTCAATCAGCTGAGAGGAGAACATAATAAATTTGAGAGGCGAAAATCACTAAAGTACAAGGCACTAGCAAATCTTTTCAGGAGTTTTCAAAAAAACCCACAGTATTTTCTGACAATGATGCTCCTTCAAGAATCATTTGTTTAACATCTACTGTGTGCTACCCAATGCTCCTAGGGAGAGAGAAGCCGGTTTGCTTCCATGAAGATGTGCAGCCTCAGAGCTCTCCTGTGGGGACAGGAGGCGTCAGAGGAGACTTGGTGGCAATGGGTTTGGGAGTGCAGTTTGAACACAAACTCCCCCACTGACACCCCCACTCCACCCCAGGTGGTGTCCCAGAAGGCACTTGGTTTCTGTTACCCCGACGGAGCAGTTCTGCACTACACTGTGATTGCCATGCATTGGAATCAACTCGACAGAGCCGGATTGGCTTCTTGATTTTGGTGTGCTCCATAAAGTGTTCATCTGCACTGTGGCTATTTCTATTTCACTGTATTCAAATGAAATAAAATGCAAAATTCAGCTCCTCTGGTGCACTAGACAGTTCAAGTGCTCAATGGTCATAGTGGCTGCTCTGTTGGACAATACAGATATGGAACAATTTCCACCACCACAGAAAGTTCTATTAGGCAGTGCTGTATGAGACAGCAAGAACACAGACACAGACAACACACACCCACACAGGACCTCCCTCCAGGAGCTCATTGCCTGCTGAAGGAGAACCGTGTGCAAATGAAGAGCCACAGCTCCGCAAGGGCTCAAGTAAAACAAAATGTTTTGGAAATGATGTACAACACATGTGCAAATGTGCTTGATACAACTGATGTATGGGTTGTTATGAACTATGTGAGACCTCACCCTAAAAATGATCTATCAAATTTTTTTAAAAAGAAGAAAGAAAAGAAACCAAAGATCAAGTTGCCAAAGGGGAGAGGGGATAGCTCCAGCTCCAGAGGGTACTGTGGGTCCATAGCAGAGGTTCTGAATTCAACTTGGTGGGGGATGAAAAGATGCAGGGTGGAAAAACAGAAGTGGATAAGGTTCTTAGAGGAGCGGCTGCTAGCTGAGTCTTGAAAGAGGAGTAAGAGATAGCTGGTAGAAGAAGGCGGGCCCTCAGGTGAGAGGAATGGGAGCTCCAGGAAGACGGGATAAAAAGTTCAAAGGACCACAGCTGAGAGGGACCAAGAGTTGGTAGAGGAAGGGTAAATGATTTTCAGTTTGGATATCATGGAGATGAAGCTGGAAAGAGGCCTGGGATGCCTGGATAGGGACTGCCAATGTCCAGGATATGGCAAGATTCGGGGGGAGCTGCTGGTATCACCCCTGTATGTTCAGTCAAAGGCAATGATGTGATAAAGCATCCAGAGAAGGTTATTCTGCTAAATTCCACATCAACGAGAAGATGTTCCTTAGGATCTCAAAATAAGTAAATAGTAAGAGAGAGAGAGGTATCATGAATATCATATGCATATCATGAGTTGGATTTTGTCCCCCAAAATTGTATATTGAAATTCTAACATACCTGCGCCTGTGAATATGACCCCATTTGGAAATAGATGTGTATCTTGTTATGTGAAGGAGGATTTGCCAGGATAGTGTGGGTCCTTTTGAGTGGTGTTTTGTAAAAGAGCAGAACAGACACAGTGCACACAACCAAGGGTAAGGTAGACACCACAAAAGATCCTCTACAGCACAAGGAATGTCAAGAAATGTCCAAGTCTGCCAACAAGGAAGGACCTTCTCCTGGAGCTAGTACACTGATCTGGACCTCTAGCCACCAAAACTATGAGATAATAAATAATAATTTTAAAGGTACCCACGTGTGGCATTTGTGTTATGTGAACCTTAAGTAACTAAGACAATCAGGCATCTCTCTGAATGCATTTAAAAGACAAATTGGAGATCGCATGCTCTAGTTCATCGTGTGGTGCCTGGGATCTTAAAAGCTTGAGAGCGGCCCTTCCAAGTACAAGTGGCTTCTCCTGCCTGGAACAGCAGAGGAAGGAGTCGGGAATGTAATGTGTGGTTAATTGCCTCCGTCAACAATGACTTGTCTTGCTATGAGACCAGAAGAATTGGGTAGTGCCTGGCTACCATTACTGACTGTTTCCATCAAAGAGTCTACGCAAGAATCCAAATGGAAAGAGAGAAAATGCAGAATAAAATTTTAAATACCCATGGAATACAGACTTTCTGGTGCTATAGAGGCTGGATGAATCACCCAAAGTATTGTCCTGAGATAACCTTTAAACCTTAAACCAAAATATCCCCTGGGTCTTCTTTAACCCAAACTATGATTTAGCTTAACAACTAAGGAACACCTTCTCTGAGAATTGCGCTCTTTTAAGAACGATTTGTATGGATTCCCTCTTGCTTGGATTCACCAGCCAATGTTCATGGAAGTAGCAAGCAACGATCAAAGGAAGCATGGCAATGGGTCAGTCTGACACATCAGACCTCTTTAACGTGTTGAAAAGCAAGGACATCACTTGGAGATCTGAAGTGCACCTGATTCAAGCCATGGTGTTTTACCTAACATGCACTTGAAACTTGGACATTGAGTAAGGAAGACTGAAGAAGGATTGATGCATTTGAACTATGGTGCTGACTACGAATATTGTTATGTACTACGGATTGCCAAAAGAACAAAGAGATTTGTTTCGGAATAAGTACAGCCAAAATGCTCCTTACAAGCAAAGATGGCAAGATTTTGTCTCATGTATTTTGTACATGTTATCAAGAGAGATCAGTCCCTAGAGCTATAATCTGGTTGGTATAACAGAGGAGGGGCAAAATAGGGGAAGACCCCGACCAGATGTTTGAGACAGTGGCTGCTGTGATGGTACCTAACATCAACACGTATAAAGAATCCAATTGACAACAGAATCTCAAAGGATAATTAGAAAGCTTAGGGGGCTGTGAGATGGTCTTAGTGGGCTAGAAACATTAGCATCAGAATGGCTGTAGAACTTGAAAGAGGGAACCCTCCTGTATTCTACAGAGCGAAAATGTGGAATTGGCATAGGTTCTGCTGTGCATATTCTCAACAACAACAATTTTCACAGAAAGGAAAGTCAAGTGGAGTTTCACCTGAGTTTGCTTTCTTGATCCTCAACCCTCATTTCCCTAAAGACCACATGCTTATTATTCGTTGCAAGCAGAGATCAGTGAGGAACGCTGGCAGCTGTTGGAGTCCTTGCTTTCCATCCTTTTGGGTTAACTCTTCTATTATTGGCTGTTATTTTCCCATTAAAGTCAATGTTCGCTTTAAATAGGTCACTGAGTGGCACCAACAGGTTGACAATTTGAGCCTACCCAGAGTTGGCCTCAGGAGCTGCTTCTGTGTAGAGTACAGCCAAGAAGACACCATGAAGCAATTTTACGACATAACACATAGAGTCACCATGAGTCAGAATCAACCTAAACACAATGGAGTTTTCTTGTTGTTGTTGTTTATTTGGTTTTGCTTAAAATAAAACCAACCATGAAGCTGAGCTTCTAGAGAAACTCTTCTCTAGCCTGGTGGGGGCACAGAGTGACCGTCACACAAAATTGGTGCCCTTAACCAGGAGCTGGCCTTACTTCTCATCCAGCCTAGTAAACAATGTAAAAGTCAACAATCCCAAGAGTCTTTGGTTCTTAATTTTTTTAATCAAAATAAGATCACTAAATAACTGTAGTGTATATTTAGTCAGATTATAAAGGTCGGAGGTTTCTGAGATTGTTTTTTTAACAAAAAATTAAATGGAATTCAGAGACAGCAAAGTTGTGATATGCATGCTAACTTGTCCAAGTCCTTTCCAGAAGGAGACAAAACTAATCGATCACAGCTCACATTCCCTCTGCCATTATCCTGTTTGCCATTGACCTTTATTTCTTTCGGTCCCTTCATGCTGAGATGATTTCTGCCTTGGGATCTTTGTTCTAGCTGTTTCCTTGCCTTGACTGTTCTCTTCTCAGCATTCCAGTCTTGGGCAAGATGTCTTCCTATCTACAAAGAACCCCTTCCTTAAGCCACTTGGTTTCATAGCTTCCCATTTTCTTTCCTTCATAGTATATAGCAGTGTCTAAAGTTAAATCATTTTCATTGGTGTGCTTATATTCTAATTTATCTTCTGTTTCTCTCTACTAGGATGTAAGCCCCTTGTGGGAAGGAACATTCATTTTTTTCTTACTTCTGCCCTTAATAACTCTGTGAATGAATTCACACTCATGCTAATCAAATTAAAGTTGTCAATCAAGGTAATAACAGCAACAACAGCATAACAGTAGATGGCAGAAGTGGCCGCTCACATTTAATCAAGACCTGCTATATTATAGGCAAAGGAGTTTACCCGTTGGCTGCTAAAGGCAAGGTCAGCAGTTCAAACCTACCAACCACTCTTCAGGAGAAAATTTTTACAGTCTCAGAAAAACATAGAGGCTGCACAGGTCGGTTGTATAGGGTCTTTGTGAGCGGGAATCAGCTCATGGCAGTGAGTTTGGTTTGATTGTTTGGGGTTGGGTTGGGTTGGTCAGGTTGGATTGGTTTGGGTTGGTTGACTTCTGTTGATTTGATTTGGTTGCATTTGGTGTATATTACAGGTACTAGGCTGAAGAATTTCAGTGATATATATATATATATAAAATCTGTGTCCCCAACATATATATAATCATTCACTGTGTCTTGAATGATTGAATGAATATATATATAAAATCTGTGTCCCCAACATCCTCACACCTCTTTTCTGTTCTTTCCTACTCTGTTTCTCAGAAGCCAGATCAGTAGGTAAAGCCAAGGAGTAGAATTGATTTGGTCAGGGACGTACCTGGCATTTAAGGGTTTCAAACTCAAGTGCTCTGACTCCACATCTAGAAAGTTCTTCTCCTCTGTTTTCCGACTCTCACTAATATTTTGAGTCACTGTGTCTTGAATGATTTGTCTACCGTGATATTTTTGTTTGGTTGGAGAATAATCTCAGCAAAATGTATGGCACCTGGCTCCAACATGTGTTGCATGAATGAACACCCATTTACTAATTTCAATACATCTTTTGATCACACTATTCCATGGTGTAAATTGTTGGTATATTCGCATAAAAATACAAAGGACTATTCCTCTATCTTGGAGAGGTTAAACATGTGAATGAATAACAGAAAAAATCACGGGGTGGGAAATTAGGCAATGCAAATACCTACAATGGCCATGCCAGACTCTGTTCATTCAAAGGGATTTATTAGGGAGTCTCACCTATTTTCTCTCATATGCCCTACGTTACATTTCTGCTGCATTTACGTTGAATGCTCCCTCCAGACAATCTTCAGTACAAACATAACAGCCAAATTAAGGCTAGGGAAGCTTAAGTGCCTGAACAAATTATAGCCCAGCCAGCCAGAGCGGCAACGAGCCATTTCCATTGTAAATAAACAGATGTATGGTCTATGGACAGTCAGGCTATATCCCCAAGACATTTCAGGCAATTCATTAAATCCTTCAAAAGGTTAAACCACAAGGCACAATTGAAGGGGAATCACTATTGTGTGCCAGCTCCTAGAACATCAGGAGTTAAGTAAGTGAAGAATTGATATATGGTAAGTGCTAAATAAATATGTGCCAGATGAAGAAATGATTTGGTTTCCTAGAAATGGCTGCCCTGATGGTGTATATACCTAATATTAACAATTGAGGGATTTGTAAAGAGGGTAACGGAGGTTCAACTCCTTTCTTTAATCCAGGTCAGTCTACCTGGTTTGAGGTTCATGTCCTAGGGGAACACTGTAGAGAGCACCCTAAGAAAGGAGTTCTTTTCAATGAACACGTGTCAGTCTTGCTTGACTGGCATTCATTCCACTTACTCACTTTCCCTTGGGGGAGCATCGCTCTCTCATTGCTAGTCCACTGTGTTTGGCTGGAGATGACTTCTTGCCTAATTATAAGGGATAGTGCCCAGCTATCGAGACCTATAGCGCCTGGGAACTTAAAGGCTTGAAAGTAAACAAGCGGCCATCTAACCCAGAAACAACAAAGCCCACATGAAAGCAGCACACCAACATGTGTGATCATGAAGGGCCTACTGGACATACCTTGCAGAGGGGTAGTGGGGAGGAGATGAGTCACTTAGGGTTCAGTATAGCAATAACAAAACCCACAACCTTCTTCTAGTTTTTAAATGCTTCCTCCCCCCAACTACCATGACCCTAATTCTGCCTTGCAAACCTGGTTAGACCATAGGATGCACAGCGGTACAGATGGGAACTGGAAACGCAGGGAATCTAGGACAGATGAACCCCTCAGGACCAGGGGTGACAGTGGCGATACCAGGAGGGAGGGGGGGTGTTGGAAAGGGGGAATTGATCACAGGGATCTACATATAACCTCCTCTCTGGGGGATGAGCAGCAGAGGGGTGGGTGAAGGGAGACGCTGGACAGTGTAAGATAAGATATAATAATAATTTATAAATCATTAAGTGTTCATGGGGGAGAAAGGAGTGGCGAGGGAGGGGGAGGGGAAAAACGGAAAATGAGCTGATTCCGGGAACCCAAGTGGAAAGCGAATTTTGGGAATGATGAGGGCAACAAATGTATAAGTGTGCTTTACACAATTGATCTATGTATTGTGGTGAATTGTATGAGCCCCAATAAAATTACTAAATAAATAAAATAAAAACCGACAACTCCAAGAAGTTCCCCAAACTTTGGCTCACTAATGTTTGGCATGCTATTATCTGGAAAGACAAATCTCTAGAAAAGGACACCATGCATGTAAAGGAGAAGGCCAGTGGAAGCGAGATATGTTGACACTGTCCATGTGTTGACACTACAGCCACAACAATGGACTCACACACGCCAACACCTATAAAGACGGCCCAGGAGCAGGCAGGGTTTGTTCTATCATGCATAAAGGTTGCCACGAGTCAGGGCTGACTTAATGACAAGTAACCACAAATTAAAAGGAAAACGCAGCATTTGGAGATTGCCCCTCTGCATTCTGTGATCTGCCCCACCTTCAGAACTATGTTCGTTCCATTTTTCAATGAGCAATGAAAGATGTCAAGGCTTGGTAAAAGGACTCTCAGACCCCAGGGGTCAGACAAAACTCTTTGGGGACAGAGTGGCTTCTGGGTGAAGCTGAGACCATGCTTCATAGGCCTTCAACCAGCCCACTTTAACATGGGACTTGCTGCGTGATCTACCAGCGAAAGGACCAGCACAGGGAACTGGGAGAGGAATGGACCACTCTCAGCCTGGGACTCAGCACCCTTTCTAAAAGGAACTATCCAAACTTGATGGCCAATTTCTACACTGGTAGCTGCTTGGCTCTGTTGTCATAGAGGCTGGAGACTAGGAAGTCTGTGGGAAAAGATCAACAAATTCTACAGACCCCACTCTTGCAGGCTGGTCCTTTCTACCCTGAATGTGAATAGAGCCTTCTGAACAGTCTGCTCTGGCATCTTTCTTAGTAGTCCTGAATATTCTCTAACTCGGGAAGCAGGTAGAAGGAAGCTAGGCTCCAACTCCTGAAATTCTGATAGTTAGGTTTTGTGTCAACTTGGCTGGGCGAAGATCCTTGGTGGCCTGGCCTGGTGATGCCCCATGCTGTAACCTATCATAATGTAATAAAGTCTCTGATGGACTCTGCTGTGAACACTCAAACAGCTGCAGGAGTGTCAGAGAGCTGTGCAACCTTTTACTCAAGTCACAGCCCTGATGAAATTCCCCCCATGATGCAGCCTCATTCCTACATAAGTCGACTCTGGAGAGAGTTTGTTTGCTTCTTACTCTCAGGATTCCGCATCTGGCTCAATAAGCTCTGGTTCGTTGGCCCACCATATTGCCTTCTAGCCCTTGGAGCTACCAGAAACCTAACATCTAATCTTTGGCCTGCCCATCGTGGATTCACTGGATTTCATAGTCACAAGCCTGACCTGGTGACCTTGGGCTGATCTGTCCCTGCATCCACCAACTTGTAGACTTCCTGGTTCACCCTCCTACTTCTGGGTGGTCTTTCTGTTTCCTTGCTTCCTGGTTCATCAATTCCCACAGCTAGTTGAGTCAGCAGAAGCCTCCAGCTTAACATCTGACCAATGAACCTAGACTACACAGGACTTACGCACTTCTACAGTTGTGTGATCCATTTTTTGATAGAAATCTTTTTCTCTCTCACTCATACATACGTGTGTTTACATATATATGTAGAGAGAGAATATCTATTTGCTTCTCAAGGTTCTAGTGAGAAGTTGTCACTGCCCAGCCCAAAGCAGGCCTCAAAGAGCCCTTCTGTGTAAAAACTCTGCTCATTCCTTCCCATTTCCTCACTGGGGTACTGCTGTATTTATGGAGGCAACAGTGGGGGATACCCGTGGGAGGTGTCATAGTTCATGTCACAATGGCCATTCTTCCTAAATGCTCTGAAGTTGCATTTGGCAAAAGAGGGGTGCAGTTTCTGGGGTGCAAGAAAGCAAAGACATGTCTCTGACGCACTGAGTAGCCTCCTCCAGCGAAGCTTCTCAGAAAGGGTAATAATATAAACATTCACCCATTAGAGGAAAAAAATTTTCTCTTTACGCCCCCCTCCGCCATTAATGACATTGGAGCGCTATTAAAATACAAGTCCAACTTGTGTTTAATGATCTTGAAAGGAAAGTAATTGCTTGAGTATTACCATTCAAATGTTCTTAGAAGCGCAGATATTATTTACAATTGGATTGTCCTTTCTGAAGGGAGGCAGGCAATGCTCCCCCAGCCATTTGAGGCAGAGGAGAAGCACCGCCACAATTGGCTTGCAGTCTCAAAGCTCAGAATTTATTTTCCTCTTTCTTCTTCTCAATGTCAAGCAGTTCCTAGGTAATAACCCTAGTCCTTGCTTGTAAGGAAGAGGCCGTTGAGAGAAGCAGTTTTATGGTACAACTTAAGAGTACAATGGAGTTGTTCCTTGGGAAAACAGCAGAAGGGGGTTGTGCTGAGTCAGTATTTCAGGTTTGGGAAAGGCCAGCCTGTATTGGTCCTGAGAGAGGAGTGAAACTAAATCACAAAGCAAGGGGGAGGGGGAAATCAGATGAAGTGGTAACCCAAACAGATGGGCTTAAAAGAAAGCCAAATTGGGTGGCAAAGTCAGTTTTCCTGTTCATAAGCAAAGTCAAGACGAGAACATCAGTTGAGACGGCCGTGAAGCCAGCAGCGCTGTTACAGGAATATAAAGCATGGCGATAAGGCACCAGCATGTAGTGTGGAGTGCACAGGATATGGAGATAAATAGTGCTCCGGTGGCATTTAATACATTCATCCAGGAACCATCGAGGAACTTTAAAAAGCTGTTACTGCCCAGTCTGTGGTGATTCATGGTGACTGTGGGTGTCAGAGTAGAATTGGGCTCGATAGGGTTTTCAATGATTCACTTTTGAGAAGTAGCTTACCAAGCCTTTCCCCCAAAGTGACTCTGGGTGGGCTCAAATGTCCAACCTGTTGGTAGCCATCTTTACTACCCAATGACTCCTTTAATGACCTCAGGAAGAAAGTAACATAACTTCTTGAAGCTTTGCTGACCCCGTCTGAAAAATGGAAATAGTCGTTGTACTCGTCTGGTAAGGACATCATAGGAATTCAAAGAGATTCTGGAAGCAAAGTGGTTGGCACCCATCAAATAGTCAAACAAACCAACCCACTGCCATCGAATAGATTCTGATTCATAGCAGCCCCATGTAGGGTTTTCTGATGCTGTGGATCTGTCGGAGAGCAGAGAGTCTCATGTCTCTCCCACGGAGCTGCTGAAAGAAGTCAGTTCATGCCTTTGATTATTTCAGTATTAGCAAAGGCAAACAAGGTTTCAACTTGACTCACATTTTAACATGTGTGTGTTTTGTACACTCAACATGATTTGTGCCTTGGTTTTTTTGGCTGCCTGATTAGTATTCCTGCATCCTGGGAGGAGGTAAAAAAAAACGATAGCAAGGCTGCCTCGCTGAATACATTAAAAGTTGTTGAAAACCTTGCGGAGGCTACAGTCCATCGGCTAAGCCTCAGACCGCAATGACTTCAGTCTGGTTCAGAGTTCTTCTCCAAGGTCATAGTGGACACCACCTCACGACCTGGGGTTCACGGACATCGCTGGCCTGCACAACTGCACTTTGAGCTAACACCTAGATTGGGTGCTATAGATAGTGAGGCAGCACAATAAGAATGAGAAAATAGTGTTCTTCTAAATCTGGGAGACATGCGGCAAAGGAAACCTAACCCCTATATCTGTGGATGTAAGATAACATGTTTTCATAATACACTCTACTGTGTTAGAAATGAGGGCATCTCTGTGTAAACTGTGCCCTGCACCTAATCACTCAGTTATAAAGAGAGTAGATTGTTATAGGCGCAGTACAACTAGAGAACTAAGGTAGCTCCATCAGTTAGAATTCATACAATGAACCCATATGCTTACATGAGCCTCTTCCTCGGTATTACCGTTTAGCTCCGCAGTCACAATTCTCTTTATGTGTATGGTTCAGGAGCACTTCAATTTTGCTGGCAGTGGCCAGAAAGAGAAAGCAGTCAATAATAGCAAGAATACCAATAAAAATGTCTAAGACATGAATCTTTTGATGGGTGCTAGCATTCAACATGATGTTAAGTAAGTCTTGGGAGAGATGAGTTTCTCTCTGGTTGAATGACTCCGGTAACATTAGGGGACTGCTGGTGGCTTGTATGAAGATCTTGCTTCAGGAAAACTTTGACATACACATGCATGTAAATGCATATCCTCATCTTAATTAATACACTCGAAAGAAATAAGTAGTACAACATAACAGTATGTAGACTGATACACAACAAATCCATACCAAAAGGTAAGAACTATTTATTGAACAATTCAAGTAATGGGACAATATTTTGTCAAAATAATTGTTTTCAACTCTCCAGATATTTTCTGTTCTCCCTCATGGAAACCGCTAGATCAGATGGCATCAAGTGTCTCACGACAGGGTTGTTCCAGACAGGAGAACAAAAGAGTCCAAGTCTTGGCTTTGGTGTCTCAAAAGACAAAACTTCCGATTTGCAAAAGTTTGGCTTTGGGGCCTCAAGCGCCTCTACCCTGCAACACTCAGTATTTTCAGGGCATATTTTTAGTGGGAGATAAACCAAAGGAAAGGGTGGGGGAGCGGAGGAGAGGAGAGACTTTAAACTGTTTTTCATTCATCATATTATTGGTGGTTGAGTTGGTATTCTAATGCTATCTTAAATATACTGTAAATTAAAGCAAATGAATAATTATACTGGGGTCCTTGGGCACCAGAATAAACAAATGTAATATAAATGTATTTAAGCAAAAACCCTGTGGTGCTGATTGGAAATGGTGTATTAGCCTGAATGAATTATATACTTTACCTGGTGATCCCAGGTCTAGGGTATATTAATGTCTAAAAGAGACCTGGAAATGTTTTCTAATACCAAATAGCAAAGAAGCTCTCAGAGAATAGTAGGCTCATATAAAAAAGCCTGAAGTCTAAACTCAAAGAAGTTTCCCTTGGCCAAAGACAGGAAACTTGGAAGTTCTGGAAAAAGAACTGCAAGATCCTCCCGCATTTCAAATATGTTTAAGTCCATGAGTTTATAAAGATATTAGAAAATGAAAAGTCACTTTTGGAGGGTAATAAGTAATAATTATTTTGACCACTAGAAAAATAAAAAATAGATTAGAATCAAACAGTTCTTATGCCTTTTCTACCAAAATTGTACTTAAGATCACCAAATAGCCAATGAAGGGGAGTTTCTTTTCACTGAATTATTTTAGTTATTAAATGAAAAAAATATAATTAGAAAATCACCATTTTACAATATCTAATGGAATAATATGAAACCCTGTTAGTGTAGTGGGTGATGTGTTGGCCTGCTAACCAAAAGGTCAGCAGTTCGAACTCACCAGCCACTCCATGGAGAAAGATGCGTCTTTCTCCTCCTGCAAAGCACAGCGGGGCAGCTCTAGTCTACAGCAGAGGGTCATTAGGAGTCAGAATCAACAAGATGACCGTGAGTGAGTGAATGAAGTAGTACGTCTTTGGGTGGAGCAAACAGCTTGTTTTTATCTACATCTCAAAGGCTGGCACTCAAACCCACTCAGTGGTGCTGCAGAAGAAACCCCTGATTCCATAAGGGCTCCGGTCAAGAAATCCCTGTGGAGCCATTTGACCCTCTAACACAGGCGGTCACCATGAGTTGAAATCAACTATAGGGTTGATTTGGGGTATGTTATGGAGTCATAGCTATAGGTAATGGCTATAGGTTTGATTCAGGGCATGTAGTGGAATAATAGGTCTTGGTAATGAACACCAATGGCTGAGGTAAGGTCAGTGCCTCCTTTCAGATGCCCACCTCACCACTCATGAAATAGCCTTGCCAATTGGATAATGCTACTCTAGCTAATGACTGATTTATAAGGCAGAGATCACAAGACCATGTTAAAAACACCACCATCGGGATGTAAGCTACAAAACCCAACTGTTGGAAACTCTACCAACAGTTGATCTAGTGTTTTGAGTTTGTTTTAAAACATATTAATTATGGGCATATTATGGATTGAACTGTGTCCCCTAAAAATATGTGTCAATTTGTCTAGGCTATGATTCCCAGTATTGTATGGTTGTCCTCCATTTTGTAATCTGATGTCATTGTCTTATGTATGAATTGTCCTAGGTCTTGATCTTTGTAGTTAATGAGACAAGACTAGGTTATATAGGTTACACGACACCTTTACTCCATCACAGCCTGATCCAATGTCAGAGGAGCTCCTGGGGTGGGGTGGGGCTGGGGCTGTATCACCCTTTATTGTGCATGAAATAAAAGAAGGAAGAAGGAGCTCCTGGGGTGGGGGTGGGGGGCTGTATCACCCTTTATTGTGCATGAAATAAAAGAAGGAAGAAGGAAGCAAAGAAGTAAGGGCCTGGCTACTACCAAAAAGAAAAGCCAGGATCAGAGTGTGTCCTCTGGACCCTGGGATCCTCCAATGAAAACCTCCTAGAGCCAGGGCAAGATTAGTAGCCGAGATGCATGATCTCCAAGGAGACCAGGCCCATCCATGGTGAAGGTAGACAAGGACCTTGTTCCAAAGCCAACAGAGAAAGAAAGCCTTTCCCTAGAGCTGCCCCCGCTAGTCTCCTAACATGTGAGAAAATTAATTTCTATTTGTTAAAGTCATCTGTGTGTGGTATTTCTATTTTTTCATGAAAGGTAGTGGTGCCCATCAGCATATCAATCTTATTTTGAACCTGATTTGAGCAATCAAATCTAAAAAATACATAAGACAATTAAGAAAGTATAACCATTGCCAAGATTTTTAATCTATTGAAGGATATCGGTGTGTGTGTTTTAAGTAAGATAATGGAATTGGGGCTGTGTTTTGCAAAACAAAAAACCTTTTTACCTTTTGAAATATATGCTAAAACATGTATGAATTAACTAATATATCACCTAGAATTTGGACCAAAATCATTAGGTGGTAGAGAGTGAGGTAAGTTGTTGATTGCTATCAAAGTAGCTCAAATTCATGGTGACCTTATTTATAACCGAATAAAATATTACAGGATCTGTATCATTTTCCAGCACTACATGGACAATTTTCTGTTGTGAGTCAAGGTTTCCATTGGCTCATTTTCCATAAGAGATCCCAAGTCTTTGTGCCTGGTCTGTCATAATTTGGAAGCCCCACTGACATCTGCTGTGCCCCTGCTGGGATTCGACAGCCTGGCGACACCACAACCACACACAAGACACCGCAAAACAACAGCCAGGGAAGAAGTGGTGGGTGTGAGCAGAAGTATAAACAAAACAAATTCGACCAGTCGTTAAATAGTGTTAAATTGTTCTCTCCACTTCTGTGTAGGTCTGAACATTCCACCTAAAATATATGCTAGTAAGAAGACATTTGTAAACATGTGTCTTGGGGGGAAAAGAAAACCAACACATGATCCATTTTTTTATCCCTAAGCTGTAGATAAGAAGCCTTGTGGCACAATGGCTAAGTCTTCAGATGCAAAGTGAGTCAGAGAGGAGTGGGGGGAACCCACTAGTGGTTTCCTGAGAGGAAAGGCCTGGAGAAGTGTTTCTGTGAACATCACAGCCTCGGAAACCCGGTGGATAATTCCACTTTGTCACGTGGGGTCACTATAAGTCAGAACTGATTCGAAACCAAACAATAACAAGCTGATGATGCCAAGCGTTCAAGAAGAAAGGGACTTGGCGAAGAAGGAAGAGCCAGTGAGTGCAGGTGCCAAGGGGTTTCAAAGGAAGTGCCTTGCCTGTGGTCAGCTTCAAGACATGTAGTTAGAAGGACTGTGCCTCATTCTTAAGTAGAGCCCAGGAAAATTCCATGCTCAGTGCTTCCCGCTGACACATCATGTGCAGGTGTGGTAGTGACTGGAATCCCACAGGTTGCATAGAGAAAAGCAAGCCGGAGACGCCTCAGAACTGCTCCCTGTCATGGGAAAGGAAAGTGGTTCTTTGAGGAGCCAAACGTAAGACAGCTTCCAATGTTTTCCACAGCTGAGAACCAAACCAGGAGAGAATTTGAGCGTGTATGAGAAGTTAGCAATATTCAAAGGCGAAAGGAACTGATACCTCACAGCAGAGGTCTGTGGGGTAGAGGGGTGTGGGGTGGGGGTGGGGGGGGACATTGATGACTAAAGACCAAAACTCCAACTTCCATCGCCCTCTTACCACTCCACTCGCCCTCCAGGATTAAAACCCCTACTCCTGGTTTGAAGAGAAAGGTCTTGAATTGCTGAGATGGTGCTCTGTCATGTAGCAAGCTGAGAAGAGTTCAATGTGAAAATAAAGAAAACTTAAGAATACTCACAAAAACCAAAGTTCCTTTTCTAATGAAGCTAAATTTAATGCTGACTACACTTCTCTTTTCCTTTACTTTAAACATCTCCTGTCCTGATCCCGACATTCTGTGGCACGTGCCGTGCCTGATAGTCACTGCAGAAAGGGTTCAGAGGGAAAGGAGAATCAGTCTGATGAGAGCACAGAAAGAGAACACAAACTCGCTGCCGTCAAGTGAATTCGGACTCGTAGTGACCCTACAGCACAGAGTAAATCGTCCCGAGTTAGAGTCTCCCTTTCCCCCTGTGGAGCCACCAGTGGGTTCCGAGGACAGAACTTGTGACTAGGACCTCACTGGGTAGTCTACTGTGCACCAGGGACCCCGAGCTCCCTCCTGAGAGAGAATGTTCCAGAACAGAAAAGAGAGGGCCATTTTATCCTCAAGTTGTGAGAAAGGACACCGCTTATACTTGTTCAAGTTTTTAAGCGGCGGCTGCGTAACAATGGTCATAAAGGAGATGGTTTGTTTCCAGGTCTAAAAATAATGAACGTTGCCCCGAGTGATTTCTGTGATGATGAGAGCTGACATCAAGTCGACTCTGGCTGGTCGGGAAAATGTACGTGACAGAATCAACTATTGCCAGGTGCTGAGTCATCCTCCTGCTCATAGCATGTTCAAATCCATTGCTGTGATGGTTGTGCCACTCCGCCTCACCCAGGGTCTCCTTTGCCCTAACTGGTGCTTTACTTTCCAAACATGATGTCCTCCCCCAGCTACGGATTCCTCCAAAGAAAGTAGGTCAGACAACACCCTGCTGGGATCCATGAGCTGTTCACTGGCTTATTCTTGAAAGTAGATCACAAGTTGGTCTTAGTCTGGACGCTCTGCTGAAACCTGTCCACCATGAGCGACCACTAGTATCTGAAATGCCGGTGACATAGCTTCCAGCATCATCACAGCATGCAAGCCACCACAGTGTGACAGACAGACAGGTGGTAGGATAGATATGTGCCAAGTGCTGTCTATGACTATTTCATGTCCACAAATGCTTGTTGCCCTATCTACTCCACTGACACGATCACTTTTATTCAGAAACGGATGCATCTTATTTAATAGCTATACATGATGATGCCTGGAATAGAAATTCAGTAGTACACCAAGCATGATGGGGACGGGAATTGGGTCCTGGGCCTCCCAACTCTAGTGCCTCTGCCGCCTCAAAAAGGCAAATGGCCAAGAACTGGCCCCGCTTCAGGGTGCTCCCACCAGACCTCTGCTCTGAAAGGGTAGATTAGCAAAGACATGGTACCATCCATGACTCTAGAGAGGAAAGCCCAGGTTTCAAAAAGCTGCTCAAGAGAAGCTCTAGGTGAGGCCCGAGTTTCCATTGACAACAAATGTTTGTTGCAGAAAGCAGGGGGGCTGCAGGAGGCCAACAAGGGTCATCCCTGCCTTTGTGCCTCTACTCGGAGGGCAGTGAAAACGAAAACCCCACTTGCTTATCAATAGATGATTTCAGTCCCTCTCGAACTGAGCCGAGTGTGAGACAGTGGGTCAAAGTTCATTTGGGTTAGCTTGCATATGACGAGGAAGTACAGAGTACACCTCATTGGGCAGGAGGTCAGGGGGCTGGAAGGGCTCCTTTGCTCTGTAATCTGACATTGAGAAATGACTGGATACAGTCCATTCGTGGCCCCATTTTTTTTCATGGCTACTAAATGAGCAGTACGTAACGAGAGTTCTGATGGTGGCTCTGCCCTGGGAGCCTCTGCCTAAGGTCCAGGCATACATTGGGGACAGTATGTCCTGCCCCGACCAAACCGAATGTTGTCACTCGCTGCCAAGCACAAGAGATGAGACCTGACAAGCGTTTGGGTTATTGTTGGAATAAAATGGGTTGGCAGTGGGTCAAAGCAAATTTGGCCCTTTAAATTCTCTGAAGATTTAGGGCAAGTCCTGAACCACAGTGGCAAGACCATAATGGGTCCTTTATTGAGCCCATCTCTGCTCCAACAACATTGAGCTAGTGTTCATGAGAACTGACCTCAGCAGTGCTATCTCAGAAGAAGCCTGGTGCTGCAAAGAGGGCCGTGCTATAAATGGATGCTGTGCAGCTGTGCAGGGAGCTATTCTGGGATCCCAGGGGGTCCCATTTATACTTCAGGTCAGATGGCTTCCCAGTGAAGGAGTTCTGTGGATAAAGGAAAAGACGGATTGGAGGTAGCCCTCGTCTCTTCCCCTGCTGAGACCACCAGTCCCCACCTGCCATTTTCTCCACCGATTGCACTGGCACAGGACACTAGAGCCCTGTGGGAATCAAGGAACACAAAAGGGAGAAGCAAGTCATCTCCCAGCCTAGGGTGTTTAGGGAAATTGCTTCCTCTGTAGGCTTCTAGATAAGAATGTGTTGACCTTTGAAGGACCACAGAGGTGCCAAAGCCTCAGGCTCTCCTTGCCTTTGGCATCCACTCCAGCAACTTTCCTACAGGAAGCAACCACAGAGCTTAAGTAAGGAGACAGGGTGTCCAACGCATTGTTATACTGAGCTGTAGTCCACTCTGAAGAGGAAAAGGGACCCATTCTTCTTGGGGGTCCAAGGATATTAGACCTAAGTTGCTGAAGTGGCCTTAAAGGCTTCTGAGCAGTGCAGCTCTGAAGGGTAGCTCTTCTTGCCTACTCCTTCTACTTAGCCTTCCTTGGTCATGGTATGTTAGAGGTAATAGTGGTTAACAGCAGATGAATGGTCTCCTCTCCCATTTGTTGTTGGTGTGGTAAGCTGCTGTCAAGTTGGTTCCAACTCACTGTGATATCATATACAACAACTCACTGTGATATCATATACAACTCACTGTGATATCATATACAACAACTCACTGTGATATCATATAC
>NW_022103958.1:20035180-20054294 GCF_000313985.2 Echinops telfairi
CATATACAACAACTCATTGAGATATCATATACAACTCACTGTGATATCATATACAACAACTCACTGTGATATCACATACAACTCACTGTGATGTCATATACAACTCACTGTGATATCATATACAACTCACTGTGATATCATATACAGCTCACTGTGATATCATATACAACAGCTCACTGTGATATCATATACAACAGCTCACTGTGATATCATATACAACAATTCATTGAGAAATCATATACAACAGAATACAACATTGCCCAGTCCAACTCCACCCTCACAATCTAGACTACTATTGTGAACACTAGGATGCTTTCCAAACTGGAAATATCATCTTCCAGAGCTTGTATCAACTTCCACACTTGTGAATCATAAGGATTCCATTGGCTAACTTTCTAAAGTAAATCACCAGAATTTTCTTTCTTGTTTGTCTTAATTTGGAAGCTCTGCTGAAAACTGTTAATCTAGGGTGACCCTTCTGATATTTAAAAAATGGGTGGCATTGCTTTAGTAACCAAGCAATCCCCAAGCCATCACAATATGACAAGCATGCTTAATGGATTCAATTAATGGCTGCCCTCTTGAAGACAGACAGCAGATCTAATGGAGTAACTTAGTATTGCTTAATACGTGAGCTTTCAATCCATGCAGATATGTTACCACATCCTATCCATGTGGCCTTTACCAAGTCTTTCACTTCCCTGGGATCCTTACAGATAAAATGTGCGTTCACTAGAGCTGCCTAAAGAAGTTGCTGTGAGAACTAAATATAGGTAAAATACTTAACACTATACATGGTACATAATTAAGCCCCAAACCCCAACCCCAAACTATTGCTCTTGAATCAATCCCTAATCAGGAAATAAACCGTGCTTTTGGTGTTTCCAAGACTGTAACTCTTTACAAAAGCAGACAGCCACATCTTCCTCCAGGGAGCGGCGACTGGTGGCTGCAAACTGACAACTGGCAAAACCCAGAATAAACAAAAGAGCCAAGAAAGGGGTTCACTGTTCACTGAAATTTTGGTAAACAAAGATCCTAGTATGGAGCAGATAGCAACAGTATGGTAGCTTCAAGAACTTCTTGACAGTGGGAACTCCCCCAAGTTCCAGTTAATTACACAACTGCGTTGGCTCAAAGGGTGTCTTGATTCTCAAAGAAACTCAATTCAACCTCAAGTCCTTGGCGTCTCCAAAAGCCATGTGAGGAACTTGTATGTATGCTCTTTGTAAAGGCGGACATTGAGGTCATCGCTCTCCATACTATTCAATGTTCCTTACAGTGTGACCTTATAATGTATCATTTTTTTTCCCCATTTTTCTTTCTTTTTTTTTTTTGAGGGTGTAAATATTTTATTTTATTTATTTTTTAATCATTTTATTAGGGGCTCATACAACTCTTATCACAATCCAGACATACATCAATTGTGTAAAGCACATTTGTACAATCATTGCCCTAATATATCATATTGACCAAGACATTTTTAAGAATGAGAAGTGGCACTACTAAAAAGTTCCTTGCAGCAACAGGTATAGATTGTGACTCTCCTAGGCATACCAGTATGTATCTTTACCCCACTTACAAAGATCAACATGATAATTTCCTCTTGAAATGTAAAACTTGGAAGTGAATGTCTCCTATTGAATTGATGGCTTTCTTTCTTTCTTTTTTTTCTTTAAGCAATGGGGATAAAAAGGGAGGGGTTATGTAATCTGATCTTTTCCCTTTTGCCTAAGCTGCTCTAAAGTTCAGAGTTAAGTTTTATGTCAATTGCAACAACTATCCATGGCCTCAGGTTTTCGGCACAATACTCTTCCTATTCCTGTCCTACTCTGTTCATTTACGTCTTCCCACACCTATGTTCTTTACATATCACTTTGAGATAGAATCCTGACCTGTATTTTAATAAACTACCTCCACAGCCTTCATAAGCAAGTTGGGACACATCCAGATTTTTTCCCTTGTGAACTGTGTAACGTTCCACAACATTTTGGTATTTTGCCTCACAAAATAACATTCCATTAAGCAAACGGTTTTTGAGCTTATGCACTGGAAAGGTGACAGAGATTACCCATGAACAAAATAGGCAACAATCCCTACTTTTGTGAGCTTACATTCCAGTGAAGAGATGGCTAATTAATGAGAAACCCAATAGTAAAGTAAATTATATAGTAGGTTAGAAGGTACTGAGTGCAATAGACAAATTGAGATAGGTGGATTTGAAATGTCAAAGGTTGGGGGATGCGATTTAAACAGGTAATCAGGTGGATCCCCTTTAAGAAGATGATGTTTGAATTGAGCGACGACGTGCTGTTAAAGATCAAGAACTGCAAACTTTAGTGTGGATTGCAACTCAGTGGGAAAAAAGCCAAAATCCTCATAACTGGACCAAAAGACAACATTTTGATAAACAGAGAAAAGATTGAAGTTGTTAAGGATTTCATCTTGCTTGGGTCTACAATCAATGCTCATGAAAACAATAGACAAGAAATCAAATAATATATTGCATAGACTAAATCTGTTGCCCAAGACCTTTTTAAAGTATTGAAGAATAAGGAGGCCACTTCGAGAACTAGGGTAGACCTGACCCAAACCATTTATTTTCAATCACTTCATATGTATATGAAAGTTGGACAGTGAATAAGGACGACCAAGGAAGACCTGCTGCATTTGAATTATGGTGTTTGGGGTAGTTAGTTTATTGTGCCAACCTGGCCAATAAACACATGTGGGATTAATTGAAAGGCAGAGAGATAAATGGCTCAGTGAGCCTCACCTTTCTTGTCTCTTGCTCTTTGACCATCAGACCTTGCTTGTTCTGTGCCTCAATTTGCAAGCTACACTACCCGTGGGACACCTAACTTGTGGACTGTGTTGCTCGCTGTAATTTGAGGTTCCTACAAGACCTGCTTCACCACACCATTGGAATTTACTTCTCTTGAGCTGGGGACTGTCAGACCCTGTCATCTAGCTGACTGTTGGTGACCTGCTTTGCTGTTTGCTGCCTGTGTCCGGATAGCCTGAATTGCTTGCTCTACAGAGGACTACCTGGCAGCCTTCAAGACTTGAAGGACTGCCAGTGTCTCACAACTGTCTCATGGGAGTGAGTTGCACTGAGCCATTTGTACTGCTTTCTAATTTAATTAACTATTTATTTCTCATGTTATCTATATGTACTGTAAATATATATATAATTATTAGCAATCTGGTTTTGTCTCTCTAAAGAACCCTGTCTAACACAGTGTTGGTAAAGAATATTGACATTTCCATGGACTGTCAGAAGAACAAACAAATCTATCTTGGAAGAAGTACAGCCAGAATGCTCCTTCAAAGCAAAGATGATGAGACTTCATCACTTGCCAACCTAATTTCCACCACTATATAATTTATCATCCAAGCTGAAACACTTTTAAGAATGCATGGGAGCTTGATTAATAATTACATGAGGACAATAGGTGCAAACTGGGACTATATAAACCAGAACAAATAAGGACATAAAATCAGTCTACAGTTGAACCGAGTTGAAAGGGATGAGGGAACGGACCAAGCAGATACTGGGGGGAAGGCGTGTTCAAGCAGAAAGAACAGCAAGTTCCAGTGCACTGAGGCCAATATCAAGGTAGAGGAAGCTGGCCAATGTGGCTGGAACAGAGTAAGTAAAGGGGAATGGTAGTTGATGAAGTTAAATGGGTATTAAGGTTATAGGTGGTGTAACCTACAACCTTAGATTATAGGTGATTACAAGGGTTTGGGCTTTTATCTGAGAGGAATCAGGAGGCATTGCTGGGTCTTGAGCCAAGGAGTAACATGATCTGACATTTATTTCTCTAGGAGTCATTGGCTGCTATGTTAACAGTAGACAATATGAAAGATTAAAACCTTGTCAGTTGATGCCCTCTGATGCACGTTGAGCCTGATCTGCTTTTCAACATTCTCTCTCTCTCTCTCTCTCTCTCTGTATTTAAGGCTTATCTGAGGTGAATTTTGTCATTGGGGGTAGCCCTCTTGAATTTTAGTTATATGTTTTTTGGTTTTTCAGTATATGAAATCCAGGATAGATGAACCCACAGAGACAGCAAGACAGACATAAAGGCTCCTGGGGGGTCCAGTGGGGGCAGGGGAGTAAAGAGGAGATGATACCAAGGAGTTCAAGAAAGAAGATAATGTTTTGAAGCTGATTGTGGTAGCAATTGTACAATACTGATATAATATCTGTATTAGCTCCCAATAAAATGGTTTTGAAAAGGAAAAACAAAACAACCGCTAATAGGGTTGATGAACAAGAAAACAAGGAGCCTTCAGATAAGATGGTAGTAGCAGAAGTGGTGAGAAGTCAGTTTCTGGATATATTTTAAAAGTAGAATCACTGTGATGCTCACCTCCTGACATGATCGCTGAAGTGAAAATGGGTGCATATGCAAATGTGGTGAATAAAGCTGATGGTGCCCAGCTATTAGAAGTTATAGTGTCTAGGGTCTTAAAGGCTTGAAGTTAAACAAGTGGCCATCTAGCAAGGAAGGAACAAAGCCCACATGGAAGAAACACACCAGGCTGTGTAATCACAAGGTGTCAATGGAATTAGGTAGCAGACATCAGAAGACCCCAAACAAACAATCATGTTGATGTGAATGAGGGGGGTTGGAGTAGAGACCCAAAGCCCATCTGTAGACAATTGGACATCCCCTCATAGAAGGGACATAAGGAAAAGATGAACCAGCCAGGGTGGAGTATATCACCAATGAATCATACTACATTCATCTAATTCTTTAATGCTTCCTTCTCCCCCACTATCATAACCCCAGTTCTATTTTACAAATCCAGCTAGACTGGAGCACATATATAGTACAGAAAGAGCTTTCAACACATGGAATCCAGGACAGATAAACCCCTCAGGAACAATAATGAGAGTAGCAATACCATGAGGGTAGGGGGAAGATGTGGGGAGAAGGGGAAGAAAGTGGGAACCGATTGCAAAAAGTGACATATAACATACACATCCCCCAGAGGGATGAACAACAGAAACGTGGGTGAAGGGAGACAGAAGAGGACGATGTAAGATATGAAAATAATAATAATTTATAATTTATCAAGGGGTCACAAGGGCGGTGGGTGGGGGATGGAGGGGAAAAAGAGATGATATCATGGGTTCAAGTAAAAAGAAAATGTTTTGCAAATAATGGTAACATATGTACAAATATGCTTGATAAAACTGATGTATGGATTGTTATAAGAACTGGAAGAATCCCCAATAAAATGATTAATATTTTTTTAAAAGTAGAATCAATGGAATTTTTTAAAATTGGTTGTATGCATGAAATGTGTGAGAGAGGAGTCACAGATGACTCTAGGCTGTGAAAGGCCCCAAGTAGCTAGAACAATGGAAGTGTAATTCACTGGCATGGAAAGACTCGGGGTGGAACAGTAGAAAGCAGGAGTGACTGGGAATTCCGTCTGGGACAGGAGGGATTTTGAGGTGTCTACTAAACGAAAATGTTGAGGAGCCAGTTGGATATATGAAATCTGGAGCCTAGGCAAAGGTTTGGGCCAGAGATGACCATTTGTGAGTTAGAAGCGTATGGACTCTGGATAAAGCCATGTGGAGAATGCCACTCCCAGACTGCAGCGTAAAGAAAGCACGGAGGAACCCCATTCTGAAGGTTCCATTTCTGCTACCAGCCAAAGAAATAAAATTAAAATGCTCATCCTCCAAGACTTACCACAGATGTTCACTTGAAAAATGTCTTTCCTAATTAATGCGGTCTCTTTGAGACCCTTTTAATTTCTATAATTGTCTGCCTCACTGATTCATCAATTAATAAGTGTTGAATAGATGCTGTCCTTGGGCCAGTGTTGGGTGCTGTGGGGGGATGTGCAATGAAACACCTTGCCCTTACATGCAAAACACAGCCCAGATGAACAAACAGAACTATGGTAGTTATATAATGGTTTGTCAATTTGAGGATTAAGAGTGGAGGGGTGGAGTCTGTCTGTCAATCAAATGAGGCCTCTATGTGGGCATGGCCTTTCCCTGAGAATTCTGGGAATTGCAGTATTACCCCCTTGGAGACAGGGACAGTCTCTCTTGGCTCACTCCCTTGGAGACTCTCTACTGACAATACTGACTCCCTGTGAGACACCCCTGAGGAGAAGCCACATGGACCTACCCTGAGGCAGCCCTGGGTGCTGGAGCAGCCACGTGGAGACCCCTGCCAGCACTGAGATGCTTACAATGACACTGGATCCAAAGACTTTCTACCCACTCGTCTGTGATCGTCCGGCATTTGGCATCATCGCGTGTGCTCCGTGAGTCTGAAGAGGACTTTATAAATTGGTATTGGATTCTGGGCTGATATCAGACTTTGGGCTTGGAGTGGACTGGGTTGGGATGCTTTCTTAACGTACGATTACCCTTTATATAAAACTCTTTCTTGTACCTGTATGAGTCTCCCTGAATTTGTTTCTCTCGTCTCTCCAGACTGACACAAGAACTCGGGTTACCAGGACCACTAGAGAACACCATGTTCTGTAAGGCAGTCAGAGCTGGTTACGTTACGGGGCTATTTCTTGCAGTAAATCTTAAATAAGAAAATCTTAAATAAGGACACAGTTTTGGACAATCTAGATGATTTTTAGAGTCTTTTACCTCTAAAAATGTATGTTTCTTTAGATCTAGACCAGCGGTTCTCAACCTGTGGTTCCCGACCCCTTTGGGGGTCGAAAGACCCTTTCACAGGGGTTGCCCAATTCATAACAGTAGCAAAATTACAGCTATGAAATAACAACAAAAATAATGCTATGGTTGGGGAGTCACCACAACATGGGGAGCTGTATTAAAGGGTTGCGGCATTAGGAAGGTTGAGAACCACTGATAGACCCTAAAGCAAACTGAGCCCATTGTCATTGGGTTGATTCTAGTTATGAGTTCCAATCTTACCACATCATTCTCTGGGAGAACAATGGGTGAGTTGGAACTGCTGACCTTTTGGTTAGCAGTCATCTGCTTTAACTACGGTGCCACCAGGATCCTTATGAATATAGAGAAACTGTGTTGCCGGGTTTGTTAGTTAGTTAGTTTGTTTGTTTGTTTTCTATCCCTCTCTCTCTTGAGGAGGAAGAGTGAGTGGAACTGTAGAAGTGTTGGCCCAAGAAGAAAAAGCAAATGTAAGCATTATCTTGGAGGCAGATGTTGATGGTAGGATGGGCGAGGAGATGGTGAGCAATGAGGTCTAGAGTAGACATGTTCGTTATGAATAGTCGACAACGAGTTTGGGTGTAAAGGAGCACCAGAGCCCAGCTTGAATTTTCTATCTCAGGCAATATCGAGGGAATCAATGATTGTCTTAAAGGAGTGTGGCTGAATTAAGGCAGGTAGGGCTGAAGGTTATGTCTTTATCCAGGCTTACAGTAATGAAGGGTTGGGAAAAGCAGAGTAACCAGAAGACTTGAAGGAACTTGCCAAGGAAGTAAGGCTCGTGTGGTAGCAGCCAACAGGGGTCAAGAATGGTGACAGTGGAGCTCCAGGCCCCAGAGAGAAGGAGCAGAACTGCAAAATGGCGAGAATAATTCTGGGATTGGTGTGGGAGACCTAGATTAGAGTGAACCAATTGCTATAGAAGTCAGCCACGTGGAGCCATGTTGAAGCCACAGGGCAGGATAAGTTGAAGAGAAAATGAGTACTTTGTGTTTAGGAATTCGTGACCTATATGTGTCTACATGTTTTCTCTACCCAGCTAGGCTCCTGATATGTTACTGTTTCCCTATTCTCTCAGTCTATTGGGAAGAAAAGCAATGTGGTCATTGAGCAGATAAGGTCTGGTGGAACTAATCTTTAAAACCAACCATATGATCCACTAAGCCAATTCACCAAGGCAAGGATTGTAGAGCAGAACTTACGTTTACTGAACACCTGATACAGACCAACCATTATGCTGAGTGCTCCATTGATTCTTACAGCTGCTATCAAATTTTATAAATAAAAAAATCTGAAATGCTAAAAAGGTAACAAAATTGCCCCCAAGGTCATACAGCTAATACATTGTATTAATTTTTATGTTTTTAAAATTTCTAAAAGACTGCATTGTAAATTACCTTTCCATTTTATGTAACATTCTATTACTTTAATTTTTTAAACGCTCATTATTTTTATACTGAACCCAAAACCACTGCTGTTGAGTAGATCCCAATTTACATTGGTCCTACAGGACAGAGTAGAATTGACCCATAGGGTTTCCAAGAATGTACATCCTTAAAGAAGCAGACTGCCACACCATTCACCCTCAATGCCACCAGTAGTTTCAAACTGCCAGTCTTTTGGTTAGCAGCTGAATGCTTTAATCACTGCATCAACAGGGTACCTACTAGTTCTATAATCTGAAAAAGAACAATGGGATTCCCATTCGGAGGATGATGAAGGGGAAAACAATCATCCAGGACGGCTTACTAATAAAGGAAGAACCACACTGCTTCCTGGCAGAGCAGCCCACCTCTGCTGCAATGGTGCCCTTCACCACTAGGAACAAGGCAAACTAAGTGCAGTATTGAGAATTGAAGAAATCAGCAGAAAAAATATATAAAAAAAGGAAGATGGGTAAGCATGTAATGCATTTGAAAGAGATTACCATCTAAAATCATTAAAATAATAGAAACATTTTCATGCTTAAAGGGATAAACTTTCTTAATTGGTCACATATTCTTAATCCCTAGATGTGATGTCTCTGTTCTTGGAGGATAGACGCAGATTCTCTGTATATTGATTCCTGGGGCCTTGGACAGGACAGAGGGGAGTTTAATTCTGGAACACTGGTATGCACTTAGAGCACACATACACTCACAGAAGATGCTAGAGTTCAGATTAACTCTAAGGTCAAAATTCTGTTCTCACATCAAATAACAACCCTCTGGGGCAGGGCAGGCGGCATATTAAAGTCTGTTTCTGGGGGTAGAATCCACCTCAATCAAGGACTGCTCTTCAGTTACTTGAACTTGAATGCTAGTTTTTTTTAAGTATCTCTGGTCAATACTGTGCTATTTGCCTGTTTTTAAACTGGTAATAATAGCAGATATGTCAGATATGTTAGGGGAGGTAACTTCATTTTTGAAATAAATTTTAAATTACTATTCTCTGCTTCTAAGCATGCCATAGGAAGGAAATAATCTTTAACAGAAAGCAGAGAGACTAGTCCAGAATCTGAGGGAAAGTCAGGGTGGTCTATTGGAGGACAGGATGAAGTGACATAAAGGAAATGCTGACTAAAAATAAACACTAAGAACATCTCTATAGTAATTTATGTTCAATATATCTCTTACTAGAGAATTTTTATTCTGGAATTTCATGAAAATGCAATCCAAGTCAACAAATAATCCACTGTTGAGCATAGATGTTTTCCAGCCTCTGCAAAATGAAGACGGATCTAGTCTCTATTGTCCAAGAAGGTCATCAAACCTAACAGTACAATGTTATGGATTTTAAAACATATGTAAATCTTAAAACAAATGTATATGTATACACACAGAGGAGGCTCCACAAGTTTATGAACAAATTTCATTAACTTTGAATCTCATTTCCCCACAAATTTTAAAGTCCTCTCGTGCATATGTGTGTGTACACACAGAACCGAGAGGAAGTCATTTAGAAAAGAACAAGAAGATATTGAGGTAGTGAATTGTTTAAAAACAGAAGAAGTGCACAATAGGGTCATATGTATTCAATCGGTATGCAAAACAAATAATCTGAGACGCTGGGCTGTGCGAAGAAGAATGTGGCATCAGGAATGAAGGCTCATTAACAGCCCTCGATATGCAGATGACACTCCCTTGCTTGCCAAAAAGGAAGATGATTTAAAACAATTACATAGGAAGACCAAAGATCACAGCCTTCGGTATGGCTTATAATTCAACATAAAGGATACAGAGATCCTTACAACTGGACCAATAAACAACACCACGATAAATGGAGAAAAGATGAAAATGGTAACGTATTTCCTATTTCTTGGATCTACAACCAACACTCATGGAAGCAGCAGTCAGAAAACTGAGTGACAGTGCACTGAGCGCTAGATCTTCTATAAAAGGCTTCTTCAAAGTGTTAAAGAACAAAGATGTCATTGTAAGGACGAAGGTGCCCCTGGCCCAAGACACACTATTTTCAGTTCATCTCACCTACACGTGAAAGCTGGACAATGAATAAACAAGATCAGAAATGAATCGGTGCATTTGAAACATGGTGTTGGTGAAGGATATTGAAATTACCAACGGATACCAGAAAAACAAATAAATCTGTCTTGGAAGAAATACAGCAAGAATGGTCCTTAGAAGCAAGGAGGGTGCGACTTTCCACACGGACTATGATCTCCCTGGAAAAGGACATCCTGCATGGACAGCGACACAGAGGCAGACAATCCCATGCCCACACCTAACAGTCTTGAGGACAGTGCAGGACGACACAGTGTTTGAGTAGGTGAGACACAGAGTCACTATGCACCCGAACCAATTCTATGGCATTTAACAGCAACAACAAGGTGTACATGTCAGCCACACACACACATAAAGTATGATGGAAGAAAGGTGAACTGAAGCTAAGAACCTAGGAAATCAGATAAAATTAGCAACAGGTGCCTTGGACTGAAGGTTTTCCAGCAAATCAACATTCCATTTAGCACTCACTGGCATCTTGCTGCCCACATGACCTCTCAAGATCTGAGCAATTTGTTCTGCTAGCTCTGACTTTCTTAGCTTTCAAATATGGTCTGGTAGAAAAAAGTGAAAATTCTGTAATGTAAGAACCAATTGAAGCATTGTTCTCAGAAATAAAGCAAATTTTTTAAACCTTCACTTTTGTAAACTCCCAGCAGGAAGGCAATGTCATTGTATTTAAAATAAGAAAAGGACGAGTTGTATTTCAAAACTCCACTCCAACCCTGCCTGCTCAGACCTCTACTCTCTCCAAAAAATGTCTGTCATTCCATCATACATCTTGTTCCCTAAAGGCATAGGGAAAGGAAGAAGCCGGGGTCATTGTTTTGCATTTTCAGAGAACTTCTCCTCAAACTTCTACTGGGCTCCAGCCCTGAGGCCTCCTTATTCCTGCTCCTCGAGGCAGTTAGCAAAGTCAGGGACTTTGACTTTCTGACCAATTGACTTACAACCTCCCACTTGACCTCTAATCCCACTGGGGTCTACATTTCCACTCATCTGAAGGTAGACTGTGCAAAGGTTTTTCATGCTGGTTTTAAAAACACCATCTGGAGGCATCACGTGGCCGGGCCACCTGGCATGGACCCTCAGGCCGCCGGAGCCCAGCCACCTCGCAGTCCACCACTGCCCCCTAGCCCAGAGGTTGGCTTTGCCACAGCTGAGCCCTCCCATGAGGAGAGTGAGACTGCGAAGGTCATGGACCGACTAGCCACAGGAGCACAGAACAACCCCACAGTGGGCACTGCCCACCATGAGAGTGCCCCCTCTGAGGAGGAAGGATTCTGATAGGGGAACCCAATGCGTAGGAGCTGCTCCAAGGGGATTCTGGTGCCAGCCCAAGGAACAGATGGCAGACCCTTCAATGAGGACTGGGACTTGAAGTTGAAAACAGATCAAGGGAATCCCTATGATGCTGACAACATCCAGGCGAGCATTTCTCAACTTTGTGTGTGTTGTGCCCCACAAGGAGCCTGGTTTATGACCCCGCTGATACCCCATTATTCCAAAATGGTCTTTGAAACGGGACAGTTAGATGATGCTAAAGACTGAGTTCTGCCATTCTGGCTCATGGGTGGGGTGAGACCACCCCACAAGGGTCTCTGTTGTGTTGGCTAGGGGGAGAGCTATGTGTCTGGGAAAATATCCTCCAGGATTTTGGAGTCTGGGGTGCATAGACGGGTGCTAAGTAAGCTTTCCTCTGGAAAGTCAAGGGAAATAGAGGAAAGACCTGGGAGGCAAGGGGCATGTATAGAGCTCTAGATAAAGACATGTACATATACAAATATATTTATATATGAGGTTGGAGAAATAGCTCTATGTGCCTATATTTATAGATTTAGTATTAAGGTAGCACAAGGACATTGGACCTCCACTCAAGTACTCCCTCAATGCAAGAATATTTTGTTCTATTCAATTGCCATTCTATGATGCTCACCTTCCCGACACAACCGCTTAAGACAAAGCGGGTGAATAAGCAAAAGTGGTGAGGAAAGCTGATGGTGACCGGCTATCAAAAGGTATAGTGTCTGGGGTCTTAAAAGCTTGAAGGTAAATAAGCAACCATCTAGCTCAGAAGCAACCAAGCCCACATGGAAGAACACATCAGCCTGTGGGATCATGAGATGCCAAAGGGATCAGTTATCTGGTGTCAAAGAACAAAAAATCATATCATTGTGTGGGCACCTCCATGATACAATTGTTGAAGACAAATGGGTGCATAAGCAAATGTGGCGAAGAAAGCTGATGGTGCCCGGCTATCAAAAGGTATAGTGTCTGGGGTCTTAAAGGCTTGAAGGTAAACAAGCGGCCATCTAGCTCAGAAGCAACAAAGCCCACATGGAAGAAGCACACCAGCCTGTGCGATCACAAGGTGTCGAAGGGATCAGGTATAAGGCATCATCAGAACAAAAAATCTTACCAAAGTGAATGTGGGGGGGAGTGCGGAGTGGAGACCCAAAGCCCATTTGTAGGCCACTGGACATCCCCTTGCAGAAGGGTCTCGGGGAGGAGACAAGCCAGTCAGGATGCGATGTAGCAATGATGAAAAATACAACGTTCCTCTAGTTCCTAAATACTTCCTCCCTACCCTCACCGCCCCCCCCACTATCATGATCTGAATTCTACCTTGCAAGTCTGGCTAGACCAGAGGATGTACACTGCTACAGATAGGAACTGGAAACACAGGGAATCCAGGGCAGATGATCCCTTCAGAACCCGTGGTGTGAGTGGCGAAACAGGGAGGGTGGAGGGAGAGTGGGTAGGAAAGAGGGAACTGATTAGAAGGATCTATATGTGACCTCCTCCCTGGGGGACGGACAACAGAAAAGTGGGTGAAGGGAGACGTCGGACAGGGCAAGATATGACAAAATAATAATTTATAAATTATCAAGGGCTCATGAGGGAGGGGGGAGTGGGGAGGGAGGGGAAAAATGAGGACCTGATCCCAGGGGCTTAAGTGGAGAGCAAATGTTTTGAGAATGACAAGGGCAATGAATGTACAAATGTGCTTTACATTAGTGATGTATATATGGATTGTGATAAGAGTCGTATGAGCCCCTAATAAAATGATTTTTTTTAAAGTAAGCTCTCCTCTGTTCTCTTGTTGTTTTATTCTTTGTGGGCTCCTTGAAATGTGCATTTGTGTCTGCGTCTAGAGTTGTGTTCTTTATAAATAAAAGTAAGGGGAAAAGTAAAAATAAAAATACCGTCTGTGTTACCTGAGCTCACTCACTAAGCTTCCCAACCCAGATGATGAGCATTATTTTCTTTTTTCGTAGAAAGCAAGTGTGTTGTCCTTGTTGTTAGGTGCCATCAAGTCAGTATCGACTCAGTGACATCACGTACGACAGAGCAAAACACTGCCAGAACCAGCCTCACTGTGATTCCTATGTTTGAAGCCATTATTGCAGCCACTGTGTAAATCCATCTTGTCAAGGATCTCCCTCTTTATCTATGACCCTCTGCTTTCCCGACCATGATTGTCTTCTCTAGGGATTTATCTCTCCTGATCACGTGTCCAAAATACATGAGATAAAGTTTCTTGACCATGCTTACTTCTAAATCATAAAGATTCAGTAAACACAAAAAGAGCATCCATGTAAATGTTTTAAATCCATTTTTAAAAGGCCTCAGCACAGAGAAGTATACAAAGCAAGAAAATTATTAGTACCACCACCAAAAAAACAAATGACAGCAGTAAATTTGTACCTGTTAATAATTAGATTAATGGTAAATGAATTAGTTGCACCAGTCAAGACAAGACAAAGTGGCAGAATGGATAAGGAAATAAATATAGTCAATCAATATGCCACCTGTAAGAGACATGTCTTAGATATAAGCATAAAAATAAGTTTAAAACCAAAGGATCGTGGAGGGGGTGGCAGAGGCGGAGGATAGCAAGAGCAATAAAAAGTCAGGAGTGCAAATATTCATTTCTGATAAAATTGGCTTTAAGATAAAATAGCATAAGAGATAACAAAAAAACTCACTGCCATAAAGTCCATTCTGAGTCCTACAGAGTAGAGCCGGCCCTGTAAGTTTTGGAGTATGTAAATCTTTAAGGGAGTAGAAAATCTCATTTTTCTCCTATGAAGTCATTGGTAGTTTTGAACTGCTGACCTTGCAGTTAGCAGCCCATTGAGCTACCCATTATGCACCAAAGAGTCAATCCAACAAGAAAGCATAATCATAATCGGCCTAACGGTAAAGAATATCTATGCACCCAAATGAGAGAGCTCCAAAATGCAAACTTTAACAGAATTGAAAACAGAAATAGACAATTCCACAATAATAGTAGGAGACTTTAACATATCCCTTTGCTGAAAGACAGAAAATTCAAAGAAACTCACCAAAGAGACAGAAGAACTAAACAATCCGATCAAACAACTTGATCTCACACACATACATTACATATGCATCCAGTAACAGCACAGTAAATTTTCTTTCCCAGCACACATGAATCATTATCCAGAATAGATCATATGTTAAGCAACAAAGCAGTCATCAATGAATTCAGTAATATCAAGATAACATAAAGCATCTTCTCAAATCATACCACTATAAAATTAGATATCAAGAATAGGAAGAACAAGGAAAAATAACCAAAGACATAAAAACTGAATATTACCCTACTTAAAAACCACTGAGTCATAGAAGATATATTTTTTAATTCTTAGAATCAAATGAGAAGGAAAACATAACATACCATAACCTTTGACACACAGCAAAAGTGGTACTATGAGGTCAATTTACAGCATGCACATAAAAAAAAGAGTCAACATCAACACCTTAATCCGACAACCCGAATAAACAGAAAAAGAGCAGGAAAAAGAGCCTCTAGTCAACAGAAGAAAGAAAACAATAAAGATTAGAGCAGAAATAACTGAAACAAAACACAAACAATAGAGTCAATAAGACTAAAATTTGACTCTTCAATGATCAAGAAAATCAGCAAACCACTGGAAAAAAATTAATAAAGGAGAAGATACAAATAATTTAAATTAAAAACCAAATGGATGACATCACAACAGAATAAACTGGCATTAAAAGGATAATAATAACAGAAAACGATAAAGAACTGTGCTTCAAGAATTGTGAAAATCTAGAAGAAATGGAAACAATTCTAGGAATACACTAAATACCTAAACTAACACTATCTGAGTAAAAAAAATAGCACAAAAAAAGAAAAAATTAAACAGATCATTAAAAAAAATTTTTTTTAAGTGCTGGCCCAGACAGCTTCAATGGAGAATTCTACCAAACATTCAGATACAAGTTGGCAGCAATTCTACACAATACTCTAGAGCACACACAAAAGAGAAGAAGAGTCACAAATGTGTGCTATGAAGGAGGAATAACCCTGATACCAAAGCTAGGCCAGGACATCACTAAAATAGAAAATGATAGACAATGACCCTCATGAATATAGAAGAAAAATTCTCAACAAAATCCCAAACAATAAAATCCAACATCTTATCATCTGGGATTCATACCAGATATGTGGGATATTTCAACATTAGAAAATCAATTAATGTAATCTATCTCATAAATAAAACAAAGGATACAAGCAATATGTTCATATCAATTAATAGAGAAAATGAATTTAATAAAGTCCAACACCCTTCCCTGATAAAAACTCTAGGAAAATAGAAATAGAAGGAGAATTCCTCAGTATAATTAAGGATATATTCACAAAATCAACAATCAACATTATTCTCAATCAAGAGAGAATCAAATAATTCCCCATTGAACATGGGAACCAGGCAGGGATGCCCTTTATCACCACTGCTATCCCATATTGAATGCAAGTTCTAGTCAGAAAAATAAGAAAGGAAAATAAAAAGTATCCAAAATTGTAAGGAAAAAGGGAAACTATCCCTATTTGTAGATAATATGGTCTTATTCAGATAAAATCCTGAGATTCCATAGGAAAGCTACTGAAACTAATCCAAAGGATTAAGCAAAATGGTAAGGTAACACGATCAACATACCAAAATAAGTTGAGTTCCTCTCCACTAAGAAAGAGAAGTCTTGAAAAGAAAATCAGAAAAATAATACAATTTACAATAGCCACCAAAAGATGAAGTACTTGGGGATAACCGAAGAGATTAGAGACCTAACACAGAAAATTCCAAAGCAATGCTGGACGAAACTTATGTAATTGGAAAAACATGACATGTTCATTTAGAGGAAGACTGAACACTGTCAAAATGTCAATACTACCCAAAGTGTTCTATAGACATAATTCAATCCTGATCCGGAGTCTATCAGCATTCCTATATATATATATATATTATATATATAATTTTATTGGGGTTCTTACAGTTCATATAAACAATCCATACATCAACTGTATCAAGCACATTTGTACATATGTTGCCATCATCATTTTCTTTTTTTTAAATCATTTTATTAGGGCCTCATACAACTCTTATCACAATCCATACACACATCAATTGTGTAAAGCGCATATGTACATTCATTGCCCTCATCATTCTCAAAACATTTCCTCTCCACTTAAACCCCTGGCATTAGGTCCTCATTTTTCCCCTCCCTCCCTGCTCCCCCCTCCCTCATGAGCCCTTGATAGTTTATAAATTATTATTTTGTCATATCTTCCCCTGTCTGAGCATTCCTTAAAGATATGGGAAAACTAACCACCTACTTAACTGGGCAGGGAAGAGACTCCAGATAAGCTGGAAAGAGCCCATCAGCAGAAGAAGGGGTAAAGAAACCCATTACACACGCACAATGAGATACTACCCATCCCTTAAAAAACAGTGATAAAATCATGATTTGAAGCACCCCATGACACAGATGGACCTGGAAGCCATTATGCTGAGTGAAATAGGTCAATCTCAAAATAACAACAGGATATACCTCGAGACAAGAATTTTTGTTTCCAGTGGAAGAAAACCAATTCAAAGTGATTTAATTGAATAAGAAATTTAAAAATGGAGCTTTTTTCTGTTTGGTTTTTTTTTTTTTTGGGGGGGGGGGCGGGGGTGGTACCCCTTGTACGCCCAGTATCATTTTCTCCATCCGGCACTTTTGATCAAGTTTCTACTCAGCTCTTGATGACACAGACTATGTGGTACTGACAACCAGGACTTTAGCAGTTACTCTTTCAAAGTGCCCAACATCCTTCATGGATCCAATTTGGCAATCCCACTAAGCGAACTGGACTTTACCTTAATCATACCTGTAGAATATTAAAGGCACTGAAATACTCGCTGGGACTTAAACGCCTCAGTATAAGAAGGAGCAGCCACTATCCCAAGGGAATGGAGTTGGAAGTCAAAGGACTTTGGTTCAAATCTGTTGTTCTGAGGTATCTGATAATTGACAACAGAAGACTACCTTATAATTGCCACTATCATGCTCTCTTTGCTTTATTATGATATGTCACAACCCATCGGCATAGTTCTACCTTAGTAAATGAGTGTTAATGAAAGTTTTGTCCTAACCCTGTCAAAGTTTGCATGATACCCAGGCACTTGAGTTTTTAATCTGTATAAGTCAATCCATGTATCCAAGCTGCCTTATACATGTACACTTTACTTTGTAGACAGTATTTTAAATTCCATACATGATGGTTAGATTTTTTTGTGTGCCAATATGGCTCCCATAGGAACACGTGGGCAGAGTTTAGCCTGTCAATCAGGTCACAGCTTCATTGGAGGGTGACTAAGATAAATGGCTGTGAGGCCAGCCTCTTCTTTCTCTCTACAGACGGGCCACACATTTTCTCTGTGCTTCACCTTCCTGTTGGCTGAGGCCTGCCAGAGCCATGGAATTTTCCCACCGCCATCGGATCCACAAGACTCCACGCCCACTGGCCTGTGATCTTTCTGCATTCTGCATTCTGCATTATTGCCTGAGGCAGCGTGAGTCTGAAGAGGGACATAAGGACCAGTATCAGACTTACAGACATGATCTGGACTGGGCTGGGACGTTTTCCTGATACACAACTACTTCTCGATTATAAAGCTCTTTGTTACACATCTATGAGTATCCTTGGATTTTTTTCCTTTAGGCCACCCACCTATCACACTATACCATTGGCTAATTCAATGATACTATCAATAGAATTACCATATGCTCCTGGGGATAGTTTAGAATATTTCCCAATAAAGTTATAATGACAACTCTAAAGTAGACCAGGGATATATATATAATATATTATATATTTATTATATATATAATAAATTATAGGTATATACATTAATTTTGAGTTCACATTTAATTGTAAACCCTAATCTAAAGACCATTGGTCCTTATGCTGTGAGCCCACTCAATTAGTTCTCATGCCATGGCCCTGCTTTCATGGGATCACTGAAGCTATGAGAGGTACAGCAAAGTATGGTGAAGAAATCGGATGATGCCCATCAGAAAGACTAGTGTCTGTAGTCTTAAAGGCTTATCTTAAAATAAGCAGCCATGAGGTGACAGTTAAGTACATATAGAAGAAGCATACCACCTGTATCAGCCAAGAATCCTAAACAATAAAATCCAAGACTGGAGGAGGGCCCAGTCTCACTCACTCTCTTTCATCAAGTCGATGCCCACTCACAGTGACCCTAAGGGCTGGGGCTGTGTTTCTACTTTAGCTCTTTACAGCAATAGAAAGCCCACTTAGCCCTGCATCTTTATCCTGAGAAGCTAGCTGGCTGGTGCTTTCGAACGGCTGATTGGGGTCAGCAGTTTGGGTTTGGGTCAGTCGTTCTAAACCACCAGACCGCTCTAAGGGAGGAAGGTGGGGAGGGAATGGTGGTTTGGTTTTGTAATTGTTGTTGAAGAGAGGGTTGTACAGTGAACCCTCGTTTATCGCGGTTCTAGACCCTACCGTGATAAATGAAATTCCGCGAAGTAGGATTCCTTATTTGTAAATCAAATATTTTTGTAGTTAGAGCATAGAGGACAT
>NW_022103958.1:20054524-20056317 GCF_000313985.2 Echinops telfairi
GCGATAGAGTGAAGCCGCGGAAGTCGAAGCGCTAAGTGGCAAGGGTTCACTGCATACGTTTTTCTTTATATGAAAACCAGGGTAAGTAAATCTATAGAGACACTAAGTGGATTCAGAGTTTCTTGAGGTTGTGGTTGGGTCGGCTGGGGGGAGGTCAGGAGCTAATCACAATCATGAAGGTGAGAATGAAGAAAGGGTTTTTAAATTGATTCTGATGATGATTGCACAACTCTTTTTAATATGTTTAAGCCATTGAAATATATGGTATGGAATTATAGGTCAATGAAACTGAAAAAATATATTAAAGTTATTGAATTGGAAACTAATTTGCTCTGTAAACTTTCACCCCCAAACAATACAATTTTGAAACAAAACAATCTATCCATTTATCAGGCTCCTATTACCAGCCAATATGACCGACAGGTTCCTCTTTGCTATCTTTGGCTACTTCCAAAACGACAACTCCTCAAGTCCCTGGGTAGGCACACTTCGATCTTTCCCAGAGAACGAAACACTGATTTCTCTAGTGCTTTCTGGCTCCTGGTCTTTTAACCCCACGTGGTGCCCCTCAGGCATTTCGATAACAGTTGTCCTTGTGTAATCAGAGCGAGATCAAAACAGCAAAGTAGAACCTCAGAAACCTTGGCTATTTTCAGTGACATCTTAGTTACCAACGTCTCCTCTGTCTCCAGTAAAGGGACAATGTGTTTCTTTATCAGCTCCTTAGCCTAATTTACTTAAGGACAGTTGCCTATTGTTTCTATGTGTCTGATATGTTGAGCCTCTTCCTTGGACCATATACAACATCAGCTGTTTCTAAAGAAGAAAAGCTCACCATAATTTGAAACAAATAACATTGGTCTATGTTCATGGAACCAATTTGTTTGAGTTTACCCCTTCACTAGTGAGTTGGAATTTCCCTGCATGCTTTGCAGCTTTCAAGGCCCAGCCTGGGCTCTCCTCCCTCAGAAGAGTTGCTCTGGTTATTCTCATGCATGGAGAAAAGGCATATGCAGCTAATGGAGACTGGACAACTATCAGCATGGTGGCTTCCAAAGGGACCTGCCAGGTCTCAAGCACCCAGTAGTGAATCAAGAGTTGGCATGATTTAGAAGTCAGATGGTGGCTAGGTGTCAACCAGAAAGTCTATCCAGGTCCAATTTTCCTACTGGCTCTCAGATAGGAGACCCAATTCCTGAGGCAGGGGTAACCCAGGACATTGTGAACCAAACTAAAATTTTAGTCCTGAGGCTAGAAGCCCACAGGAGAAGGAAGAGCTGTGACTTATCTTAATGTAATCCCCTCAAGTTGGGATTTGAATCAGCACTTGGGGAGCAGTCTCCTAAACCATTTGATACCAGCTGGTGTGATCCATGACAGTTTAAGTCTCACCCTCCCAGTGAGGAGGTGTGCTGCCAGACAAAAGGCAGTGCTCTCCTCCTGGCCCACCAGGCCTTGAGGACGATGTTCCTGCTCAGAGCAGCCAGTCCACAGAGAGGACCCACGGCCGGCCCCACTATGAGATGCCACAACCCTCACTGACCCATAGCCCTACAGGGGACAACACCGGAGACACAGTGTGGGAATTGCGCCCGATCTGATCCTGCCACACTGAAGCAAAACACAAAGGGGGTGCAACAGAACAACAAGGGAACGGAGCGGCAAGTTCCCCAGGGAATGCCGAAGGTGGACTTTGGGGCCAGGGCTTGGTGCCCCAACAGACTGGACTGGAAAACACTCCTAAAGACCAACAAACAGTCCTTGAACTAACTTCAAGCTTTTCTTCCTTGTTG
>NW_022103958.1:20057685-20058896 GCF_000313985.2 Echinops telfairi
AAATGTTTTGAGAATGATGAGGGCAATGAATGTACCAATGTGCTTTACCCAATTGATGTATGTATGGATTGTGATAAGAGTTGTATGAGCCCCTAATAAAATGAATTTTTTAAAAAGACAGTGCTCACAGGGTTATATTTGCTAATCACAGCTTATGAAATGTGTGATAGTATTCCTCTAACATTGTTTTTAAGATAGTTGTGGGCATTCCCCTCCATACTCTAAATGTTGCTTGGGTTTAAGATGTCACATGCCACTCCCAGACAGAGGCATACTTAACGAAGAGCATAAACCAGGCTTATTTTTAAGAATGACATGAGAGAGTGAGGCAGTAGCATGGAGGCCATATCTGACCTCCTTTGGCTTCACAAAGGAGGGGACTCTGTCTCCACACCAGCACAAGGCCAATTGCCATAGGCAGCAGTTAAGCTCTTTACCTACTCAGACACCAACTCTTCTTCCCGTAACAGTGTACTTGTCTGCTGGGTTTGAGAATTCATTGAAATAGCCACACATAACTCACAGGCAACACTCACAATTGTGGGCATTTATCGGGGAAGTTAACAAGTAAGTCAGGGTCAAAAAACATTAAAGATGCAGTTATTGATCCACCACAATGTCTCCTCAGATCAGCCAAGTCTCTGTTCCTGAGCCTCTCAACCACGTAGTACTATGGCCTCTGCCTCTGTGAGCCAAGAAGTCTACCTGTTACTCCTCTATCTCATGGTCTCATTCTTGGCCCTGCTCCTCTGTTCTGTCTCAAAGTCTCCTTGCCTCGGTCTCTGGCACAGGTGGAATCTTGAAAATGCTCCCCTGGTGACAACGTCTGATCAGAGCAAATGAAGGGGGAGGAAGAGAATGGAGCACATCCTAGCCCAGCAAGCTCTGAGGATGATATCCCTGCTCAGAGCAGCCACTGCACAGAGAGGACCATATGGCAGGCCCCACTATGTGACACGACATCCCTCACTGACCCATAGCCCTACAACACTGGAAAAACAATGTGGGAATTACACTCAATCTGACCTCACCACACCGAGGCAAAATACTAAGGGTGTGCAACAGAACAGCAGGGGGAACAGAGCAACGAAGTCCCCAGGGAATACCAAAAATAGACTTTGTGGCCTGGGAGAAGCACCCCATCAGACTTGACCAGAAAACACTCCTAAAGGCCAACAAACAGTCCTTGAACTAACTACAGGCTTTTCTTT
>NW_022103958.1:20059703-20073499 GCF_000313985.2 Echinops telfairi
AAAATCATATCATTGTGAATGAGAGGGAGTGCAGAGTGAGGACCCAAAGCCCATTTGTAGACAACTGGACATCCCCTTACAAAAGGGTAGCTGGGAGGAGATGAGCCAGTCAGGGTACAGTATAGCAACAATGAAACATACAACTTTCCTCTAGTTCTATAATGCTTCCTTTCCCGCCACAATCATGACCCCAATTCTACTTTATAAATCAGGCTAGACCAAAGGATGTACACTGGTACAAATAGGAACTGGAAACACAGGGAATCCAGGACAAGTGAACCCCTTAGGACCTGTGGTGAGAGTGACAATACCGGGAGGGTGGAAGGAAGGTGGGGGAGGAAGGGGAAACCTATCGCAAGGATCTACATATAACCTCCTCCCTGGGGGATGGACAACAGGAAAGTGGGCGAAGGGAGATGTCGGACAGTGTAAGACATGACAAAATAATACTAATTTATAAATTATCAAGGGTTCGTGAAGGGGAGGCAGGGAGGGAGGGGAAAAAATCAGGAGCTGATATCAAGGTCTCAAGTAGAAAGCAAATATTTTAAGAATGATGAGGGCAACAAATCTACAAATGTGCTTGACACAATGGATGTATGTACAGATTGTGATAAGAGTTGTATGAGCCCCCAATAAAATGATTTAAAAAGGAAAAAGAAAATGCTCCCTGGTGACTCTTCTCCTGTGACGGTCCTGAGAATTCTCTCTGAACCTGCTTCTGAGACAGCTCTCTTACACACAGGAGAATGGCAACTACAATTAACCGAGCATCTCTATCAGTGTTTCCCACGCCCCAAGTTCATGGTCCCTTTCTTTACCACGGGTATAGTCTTCCTTTTTACTGTTTGTCTTGTGAAGTATTAAATATTGACATCATAAACATAGTCCTACCACTGAGAAATTAACAATGCCTACCAAGATTTGTTTGTTTACTACACCACCAACCACTCCCACTGTTCCATTCCAATTCATAGCAACTCTATACAGGGTTTCTGGGGTTGTATGATTTTATAGGAGAATAGTCGTATCTTTCTCCCAAAGAACAATTGGTGGGTTTGAACCACCAACCTTGCAGTTAACAGTGCAATGCTTATTCAACAGCTCTATCGGACCGCTTTCATTTATTACAGGGAAGCTGGAATGGAGAGTCCTGGAGACCATACACTGACAAGTTGGTGTGTTGGGTAGAGTCCTTGGACTTTAGTATATGCAATAGCCTACATTCATTCTCACTTCTCTAAATTGCTATGTGCTTTAAGGAATGTGGAATCCCTGGGTAGTAGTACAAATGGTTAATGCACTCTGGTACTAACTGAAAAGCTACAGTCAGCCCAGAAGTGCCAGGAAAGGCCTGGCAGCCTGCTTCTGAAAAATGAGCTATTGAAATCTCTAAGAAATATATTTCTACTCTGACAGCACGGGATCACTATGAATCAGAATTGACTTCATAAAAGCTGGTTACTTGGGACTTCCGAGGAATTGAGGGAGCTACATACAATTGCCCAAATGGGACTGGTGGGTGCCTGGGCACAGCATCCCCAAGCTTGCCTGGGTCTGCCCAACCAGAGAGAGGAAAGCCTGCTCCTTGGTGCACGGGATGTCTGGTCAGCCACAGTCCAACAGAGGATTGCACCCAGCGGGAAGTCAAAGAGTTGGACTCCTCACCCAACTATTCTGCTCATCAGAGAGGTGGCTCAAGGTCACGGAGGAGAAATTTTTTTATACGTCAAACAGACGCTTTTCTCTAAACGGCAGTTTCCCTCACACCAAACGGCCGAAGCCTCACCCTGCTGGGTCACAGGGGCTATTTTTTAAAGTTAAAAATGACCCTGATTGAAGGAGTCATTGTCCTAGGGGCCCTCCCTAGTCTGAGGACTATTTGGCGAGGAGAGTGGCCTGGACTTTGTGTCCCTAGGGCGGGCAGGGTAAGCGCCTTTTCTCTCTTTCATTTCCTTTTCAGCCACATCTCTCTTCCTAGCAGCTCCTGGTCATTCTCTCAATAGAACTGGGGTGGGAGAAAGGGGGAGATAATGACTCTGTCTATTGTGTGTGAAGCACATTTGGAAAAGGAGAAAGCCTCCTGCCTCATTAGCCATCCAGCACCAGAGCTGGGGTCAAAGCCAGCCTCAGAGAGGACATATGCCCACGACTAGCCCCTCTCTTTGCGAGGACACGGACCCAGAAGGCCGGTGGGAGAAAAGTCAGCCTTGGAGAAATTCCTAACAACTTGACTTGACTGCCTCCCTGACTCCCAGTGAGCTTTGACGCCTCCCGAATGACCGCTCTGGTCTTCTGTTTTGCATATAAAAAGCAGAAGGGTTCGGTTTCACAATAAAATATGTCTCTCTATGTTTTCCCTCCTATGGTGAAGTAACGGAGTCTCCACTGAGCTGCAACTGCAAGGTCATCAGTCCAAACCCACCAGTCACTCTGAGAGAGAAAGAGGAGGCTGTCCGGTCCTCTAAAGAGTTCAAGTTTTCAGAAACCCAAAGGGGCAGTTCTACTCTGACCAATGTGGTTGCTATGAGTGCTGACTTACTGAACGGCAGTCAGATGGAATGGGAGTTGGAGTTGGAGTTGAGTTAGAACCCAAACAAAAGAGCCCTGGTAGCAGCAGTAGCTAAGTTCTGCTGCCAAGTGAATAGTTGTTGGTTTGAACCCCTTCCCCGGAAAGCAGGAGCTCTGCCAGAGAAAGTCCTGGTGATCTGCTTTGGCAAAGCCCACAGCCAGGAAAGCCGCCTGGGGCAATTCTCCTCTGTCACCCGGGACCCTTGATGGCAGCGAACAATACTTCCAAAGGGTTTCTGCACTGGGATAAAGGAGCCTTCTGTCCTAAAGGATAAGTGGCTTCCTTTCCCCACTCCTCAGGTAAGCAAGCATTCCTAACAGATACCTCAGAGAGGTGAAGTTCAAGGTTACACAGCTATTAGTGACAGAGATTTGTGGGGCAAGAATGAGGGAGTGCTTACATTCTCCAAATCAGAAATGCTTAGGAAGGGAGCCTCTCTTGGTCTCTCTGCTGGAGAGATGAGAGGCAGGTAGAGTGGGAGATGCTCTGAGTCTATGTGGATGTTTTTTCTAATCGTCAATGAAATCAGAAAACTAGAGATCTGTGTGGGCAAAACTCGTTAGTGCCTCCTGAAACCATCTATGGATCCATTTGTGTGGCAGAGAGACAGAGGCAAGGCTGTCCCCTGTGCCTGCTGGGGAAGGTCCCTGAATCTGCCCACAATGCTGGTTCTTACCTGTTCCTGAGGGAAGCCAGGCTTACTGGGCACCTCTCTCCATAGACTTAATGAGGGGCCCGGGAGAGACTCTGCCCACCACCACAGACACAAATATCACCATGGTCTCTCCAGAGGACACGCAACTCCATGTAATTACTCTGTCCTCAAGCCATGTAGAAGGAGAGTGTTGGAAAGGCCTCATTGATTGTGAACTTGCAAATCACTGGGCTCCAACCGGGACAGCTGATCATGACAATGATCTTGCATTTACACAGCCCTTTTCATCCAGATGGATCACAGAGCTCAGCAGAATTTATAACCGACTGTGTAAGCACACAGCCACTCTGCCCTCTGCGAGGTGCGGCCAGCTCCCTCAGAGGTCATCCTACCGCTGGAGGTCTCGGTCAACACTGTCGCTCCAGCAGGAGCATGTTCCGGGTCCATGCACTTGAGCGAGAGGAAGAATTTACAACCATCTGAGCCCCAGCAAAATACAGCATGTACGGGGCAGCTGGAGAGCCAAGGCCATGGAGAGTGGCACCTGTGTGTGGAGAACAGGCTGAGGCCTCCACTGAGCGCCACTTCCCAGCCCTGCACACCAGCAGGAGAGGCAGAGGAAGGCCCAAGTTGAGTGACAATTGGATCCCCCAAATCTACTTCAACTGCCTCAAGATCAGCACTTCCCGAAGTGCATTCCACAAAACATTCATCTCATCCACAAGTTACTCCCCAAACAGAAAAGGCTCTGGGACCCATGAAGTTTGGGAAAAGCAGCAACTAGATGCCCCACACACACAATCCCAGCCCCACTCCCTCCCCCAAATCCGCCCAATCCATATCTCCCACACACACACACCTAGACACCTCCTAGACACCTAGAGAGTCACAATGCGAATTAGCACATTATAGGTTCTGAGAAGTCCAGTCGCCTTAGCCTTAGCCTCGTGTGCCCCAGGCTGATTCAATCAGAGTGCACCTTCTTCCTTCTGCAGCGTCTTGCAGCACATATTACACACTTAGACCACAGCTACAATGGAATTAAACTAGTCTTGATCTTTCTGTCTTCACATTTATCCATCAAAAAGAGATATAGTCTCCTTGTTCTTGTTGCTAGGTGTGCCATGAGTTGGTTCCTGCCCATAGAGACCCTGCCCAGTCCGCACCATCCTCACAGTTGTCCCTGTGCTTGAGCTGATTGTTGTAGCCACTGTGTCAATCCATCCTTGAGAGCCTACCTCTTTTCTCCCCGCTGCCCCTCCACTGTACCAAACATGGCCTCCTTTTCCAGAGATCGGTCTCTCCTGACAACACATACACCATATAAGTCTTACTACCTTTGCCTCTAAGGAACACTCTGGCCGTATTTCTTCCATGACAGTTGGTTTATTCTTTTGGCAGTCCATGGTCCTTTCTATATTCTGCACCAATATAGTAATTCAAATGCATTGATCCTTCCTCCTTCAATGTCCAACTTTCACATGCATATGAGACAACTGAAAATAGCATAGCTTGAGTCGGGGGCACCTTCCTCCTCAAAGTAACCTCCCTGCCTCTCAACACTCTAAAGAGGGCTTGTTCAGTAGAGTTATCCAATGCAAGGTGCTGTGCGCTGCTGCCATGAGCATTGATTGTGAATCTAAGCAAGTTGCAATCCTTCACCACTTCAATCTTTTCTCCATTGACCATGATGTTACCTAATGGTCCAATAGGAGGATTTGGGTTTTTTTTACATTAAGTTAAAATCCATATTAAAGGCTGCACAGTTCTACTAAGCCAGCTATCCAACTCCTTCACTAAGCAAGGGGTAACTGTGATCCAAAGAGAGGTCACATGCCACATTCACACAGCAGCTCAATGGAAGAGTTAGGACCAGTGCAAGGCCTCCCCATGTGATCCCTGAGTCACTGTAGCATATTGTAACAGGTGGCTTGTCGTCGTCGTCGTCGTTTTTGTTATTTAAGAGAAATGTGCACGAAATGCACATCAGATAAATTCTACACAATCCCAACCTTGCTTTCTGGACTCCACTGTGTATGTACAAGATTTTTTGCATGGGCTGGGGTGCTCCATTTTTGCAGAACTGGAATAAATGTGGATTGATGGTAAGCTTGGCCTAGATCCACACAGCTCTGCAGAGTGCCTGTGCCCCACTAAAACATGTGTCACCCACCATCCACATACTGATGCACAAACATAAAATGCAAACGAAGAGCCCTTGGAGTGGGGAGGGAAAGAACTGCTGAGAAATGTGGTCCTCCACCCAAGCTGTCCAACATAGCGACCACTTGTCAAATGTCCATACTTTAAACTATTGTCTAAATGTGTGAAAATGAAATCATAATTCAGCTTCGCTAATTACTCTTGTCATGTTTCCTGAACACATGTGTATATTTAGAGAGATCAGGCATGCGTTTGAACCATGTGATAGATAATCTTGGTTTGTTTTTCTCACCAGCTACTCAGTAACCCTTTCCAAGTTGGGACCACCACTCCCAGGACGACCTCCGTGTTCTTTTACAACTCAATTTACTTTCTGAGCACTCCTAAGTCTAGTGGCTGCTGACAAGAGGGTCTTATCACAGCACAAAGGATAAGCCGGTGCGTTTCTCATTTCTTTTCTTTTTTTTTTCAGGTTCTGTACCAAGTATTGCTTTCATTGTTACACATTATTAATTTTTTTTAAAATCATTTTATTGGGGCTCATACAACTCTTATCACAATCCATACATACGTCAATTGTGTACAGCACACTTACACATTTGTTGCCCTCATCATTCTCAAAACGTTTCTCATTTCTAGTGGCAAACTTGTAGTCGCTTTTGCTAGTGCAGCAAATGATGTGTCTTCCCTTCAATCACACAGCAGAGTGGTGGCAGAAAAGACTTTGCTCAAAGGATGCCTGGCTCTGCTCTGAGCTTCTGGCTCTCTAGCTCCTGTGCAGACTTGCTGCACTCTGGAGCCCTCCCCCTCCCTCTCATTTGTCACCATGACCTCATCCTCCCCACTGAGCGGCCTCCCAGCCAGAGCCGGCTGCAAGAGCATCATCGCTGCCGATTTTGTTCTGGGATTCGGATGTTCATTCTTTTCTCAGGATCCCCCAGGTTGCTCAGACAGAGTGGCTGCCAGTCAGCCCCAAGAGTCCTGGAATTTGGCCTCAAACCAAGTTTGCTTGGGCCAGTGCTCTGCCTCCCAACCCAACCCAAAGACTGGCTGGCAATAGAGGAAAGACTGAACTAGACGGTTAGGGGCTTAGAGAAGAGAGCTTCAGATGTGGATTTTAACCTCTAACTTTCTTAGAAAGACTGGAATTGTTTGTACCTTCCTTGAGTAGCAAAAGATGCACAGGTTTTCCCTGTAAACAGAAGTGTGGTTTTCTCTGAGCTCCATAACTCCCTCCTCCCAAATGAACCCATCTTCCAAGACCATGTCCCCGTGCCCTTTCCTGGCAGAACCTAGGCTTTCCCCGTAGTAGTAGAATGTTTGGCTATACACCATGACTACCCAGAATAACATCCCACTCCCCCCTCTTCCTTGCAGTTAGATGTAGCTTTAATCTTGGCATTGAGGTCGGTGTAGGAGTAGGGTGTGCAAATTCCAATATGACTTCTTTCTCCTGGCTGGAATGGGACATGGTAGCTGAGGCTAGGATAGTCTTAATGGGCCACGTAGTGACCATGAAATGAGGTTATGCACAGGAGATAGATAAGAGAAAAAGCCTGGACCACCTTCCGGAACTTTTACAAGAGAGAAAACAAACGTCCGTTTTACTTAATCCACTTATTGGAGGGCTTAGGTCACCCATAGATAAGCTTAACGCTTACTAACATATCTGCTCCAATGATTAGTACTAATAACAAGAATGGAGATGATGATGATGATGATGATGATGATGATGATGATGATGATACAAGACAAACAATAGCTACAACTTTGAACATGGTGCTCTAGGCCCTGTGCTCAGCAAATGAACTCTAGAATCTCATTTAATCCTCAACAAAAATCTTGTAAATTAGAAACTATAAACACCCTTGTAGCAATGAGTAAACTGGAGTGTAGACAGAATAAATACTTCTCAAGATGATACATGCCAAGCTGAGGATGGTGTGGAGTTACATAATCTGGTGTCAACTTGAATCTATTAAGAGTGAAGGGGTGGAATTTAGTCCATCAATCAGGTTGCAGCGTGTTGCCCTCATTTGGAGGGGCTACAGAGACAAATAGCTTACTAGAGGCCAGACACACTGTCTCTCTGTCTGCTTTGTCTCCCTGCCGAGACATTCCTGTTAACAAGTCACATGGAGCTATGATGATGGCAGCCAGAGTCTTGGAGCTGGAGAAACCACATGGAGACTCACACCAGCACTATGATGCTTCCACCACCACTGGATCCACAGGACTTTCCACCCACTGGCCTATGATCTTCCTGCACTCGGCGTCATTGCATGTGTTGCATGAGTGTAAAGAAGAAAGTATGCACTGGTATCAGACATATGGGCTAACGTCAGTCTTATGGACTTGATCTGGACTGGGCTGGGATGTTTTGTTAATATTAAGCTCTTTCTTATACACATATGAGTGTCTATGAATTTTGTTTCTCTAGTCTACCGGGACTAACACAGATGGGATTCAGAGCATCACCCCATAAAAAAACAGAGAACAGAGGTCAGGGGTTAAAGAATAGAGAGAACCATAGGACAGGCAAAGGGAGACAGTGACCCAACAACCCTCTATCCTCATACTCAAGTTTTTGGCTCATTCTTTCCCAGGGTCATCCCTGAGCGTCAGGCTCTGAGCCCTGTTTAATATCCTAAATGGGGACCATTTCCATTCCAATATTTTCATGATGCATTCGGGTCATGGTCTCCAAACTCTACAACAAAAAACTCTGGGGAAGAACCCACCAGGTGACTTCAAGATATTTTAAATGTTCAATGCAAACACAGCAGACTTGACATCTGTCAGACCCAGCATGAACCGGCTCAGTGGAGTAGTTCACAGTTTAGCCTTATTTGTTGAGCCCATGTTTCTTTCATTGTTAGAACAGCTGGGGGTTGGGGGGAGGGTGTACTGCTTCTGCTTCTGCCGAAGATGCTAAGCTGGTAGGAAGTAAGTCTGGATGGTGGCCATCCCTGATAATGGAGCCAACCTAGGAAAGAAGATCCAGAAGTTGTATCAGTGACATTTCTAGTGCCGTTGTTTGAGCCCTTATATCCCATAAAACCTGAAGTCTAGCCATTTCAGCCCCATGAGCCCTTACCTTTCTTATTCAATTAAGTGTCTTTGAATTGGCCTTCTTCCACTAGAAACAAAAATCCTTGGCAAATGTGTCTAACATAGGCTTTCGAAGTTGGGTAATGGAGGAAATTTTAAAAGAAAGTCTTGCATTGGAGGCAATTCTTTAGAAGTTTAAGAAAATCAATCTTATGGGTTCCCATTGGCAAAAAAGAAAAAAGAATTAAAAAAAATTAGAGTGGAGAATGAGATTAGGAGGTAATGCTGTCTACTGTGGTCCTGAAGCAGTCTGACTCACAAAGACACTGGTGGTCTCTCTGGGAAAGGGGCTGAAGGCATGGACCAAACTCTTCAATGCTTCGATGCTCATAGCATTGCCCAAGACATGGCCCCAGTTCCCCTCTTTACCATAGTAAGCTCTCCTATAGACATGTTAATCCACCAGCTCCATAAACCAATTGAGGGCTCAGTTATCTCAGACACTATTGATGTCATCCTGGTTTACATCCACTTCCTTAGCCTATACAATGGATATGTTAATCCCTCTTCCAAGTTTGTTGTACATCTACAAGATGTACAAATGTTCTATTAGAGTAAGTTATACATCACACACTTGACACATTTGCATTCCATCTCTACCCCGCCCCCCTTTTATCTCACAGGGCTGCACAAAAATAAATGTATTAAACATTTATGTAGGAAAACCATTTAATCCTTACACAGATCAACCCAAATTTGCATTGACTTCGCTTAGTGTGTCTACTCTCAGTGAAACAAATGGAGACTGACTGCTGTTTCACAGTTAAGGTAAACCCTCCGAATCTGAGCAATCTCTCAACCACCACACCCAACATTGACTGAACACCTGCCACGTGCCCAGCACCATGCCAGCCTCATTCCTACAGTGGTGACTATGACACAGCCCCGATACCAAGGGCTCCTGGTCCATCCCTAACAGTAAGGTATGGATAGATGTATGGATATGGAGCAAAAATGCCTCCTTTCCCCAATCTCGGATCTGGAGGCATTGGGGTGGGGTGTAGAAAAAACATAAAGGTTCTTTTAATCCAACTCCCTCCTCTCTCCTATTTGGCATTCACAACTTTGATGCAGCCTACTTAGGTTTGTTCAGCCCGTGCTTAAACATTTCTGCGGATGGGGACCCACTTCTCCCTGAGGTTGACTAGCGTGCCTTTGCACATCTTGGATCATTAGGAAGAAGAGATAGGGTGTTTTCCCTAAGTGTCAGCTTTTCTATCAGCTCTGTGCCTGAATCTGACAGAGAACAAAATAGGAATTCAATATGTGTGGTGGTTTCAGCCTGAGACGGTTACTCGGTTTAATGCCAAATACAAAACAGAGAAGAAGGGGAAAGCATTGGCCAAAGGGAGCCCTCCCCGTGGGCTTTGGTTTGGCCCCAAACGATCTGACAAAGAGCCACAAAGACGGTCTGGTCAGAGCGAAGCTCCCAATGGATGTCTTGCTCCAGGGGTGGAGCAATGTTTGGGCCCCAGGAAAATAAATTTTAAATTGTCATGAACTGTTTCTCTCAAGTTAGAGTTTCCCTTTATTTCACCTTTTCCCCCTGAAGCTCTCACTTCCCTCTAACCACAGTTCAATACAATTAAAACTGCATCTCCACACTCCGATTAGCCAATCCCAAGGCACCCATAGCCACCACATTAGACAGTGCTGATAGAGAATGTGCCTAGCACGGCAGCAAGTTCTACTGAAGAGCCCTAGTCTACTCTAAAGTGATGCTTCCCTCACATTTGCGTATTAATATGGAAGAAATAAGCATAGATTTCTGAATCAGACAGGCTTGGCATTCAATCTCAGTTCCATTATAACTGTCTGGCGTAGGATAAGATTGAGCTCCAGGTCCAATCCCTCCTCCCAGAAGAAGCTCTGAGCTTCCTCCATGACAGGATCAGCAATGTTCTGCTTTGGATTTGAGCTACTGACACATGTTTCCAGCTCTCCCACTAAAGTATGAACTCTCAGAGACACAGTCATCTTTGCTTGCCCCCTAGCGCCGTGCCAGGCTCCCAGCAGGGCTTCCGTAGATATTAGCTTGAATTCGATCACCTCCTCTGTAATGAAGCCAGATTTGCATGGAGTGAAATTCATCATCTCTCTTGCTGCCTCCAAGAAAAGAGAAGAAAAAACAAAACAAAAAACCCAAGACTTGAATAATGAAGAGGTGACTAAATAAGATATCAGTAGGTCCATATAATAACCGAAGTAATTCAGTGGCAAGTTCTCGCCTTCCATGTGAGAGACCTGTGATCAATCTCAGGCTACTGTACCTCATGCACAATCCCTGTCAGTGGAGGCTTGCCTGTTGCTGTGGTGCTGAACAGGTTCAGAGGAGCTTCTAGACTAAGACAGACTGGGAAGAGAGCCCTTGTAATCGACTTTGGGAAAGCTGTCAGTGCAAACTCTGTAGATTTCAACGATTCAATAGAAAGCTATCATGGAAGGGCACGGGACCAGGCAGCTTTGTGCTCCACAGCAACTATCAGCAACAACATACTGACTCTAGAGTAGCGCATGGGTGCTGAACACAGCATGTACAGGCACTCTACGATGTGGCATGCACATGTTTAATCTTTAGGAACCCAGTGAGTTTGATACCATGAGCATCCACCAATTTGTCGATGAGGAAACAGCTATTGTGTGATTTCACTGAGAAAGCACAGCGAGCTCGAGGCAGAGCTGGTGCTGCCCCTAAGCTGTCTGCCCCGAGAGGCCCATGCTGGACAGTCCACTGAGTGACCGTCTATAGAGCACTAACAGAGTCAGCAGCCCTGCTGCTGTGCTCACCCTGGAGTTATAAAATGCCCAAACCAAACCCTGGAGTTACGAGCTGCCCACCACGCTGAGATACCCATGCCAAACCCATTGCTGTCAAGTTGATACCACATGGCAACCTTATTGGGTAGAAGAGAACTGCCCCACAAGGTTTCCAAGGCTAAAATGTCTTATTTATGGAAGCAGACTGCCACCTCTGTTTCCCATGGAGTGACTCTAGTCTCACTGCCATTGAGTAGCTACTGACTCAGAATTAACTCAATAACAATGGCAGTGCGTTCGGTTTTGGTTCTGGTTAGTTTTGCAACATGGTTTATTTAATCAATCCCTCATTGTTGGGAATTTTTGCTTGTTCCTAATCTCTTTAACAAACAACGCTAGAACAAATTTTCTTGTGACTAAGTTGTGGTGTGTGCACATGCCTGATTATTAGGAGTAGTTTCTCAAAGCGAACTTGCTAGGTTGATGTTCATATGCAGGTATAATCTGAGAGCAGAAATCCTGCAAGTGTATTGTAAGAGTGTATTATAAAAAAGAGAGAGATTTGAAAAGCTAAGTGCCAACCCTGTAACAAATCCTGATCCAATGTGAATTCTTCACTTTCTGTGAAGATCTAAACTCATTTGTTGAGACGGCTTTGACTGTGCAAACCTAAGCTTCGGAGCCTCTGGCCACTTCAGTCTGGTAGCGTGGTGGGATACAAGCTGGACGACTAACTGCAAGGTCAGAAGGTCTCAACCACCAGCCACTCCACAGGAGAAAAATGAGGCTTTCGATTCCTGTAAAGGTTTACAGTCTTAAGAGCCCACAGGGCCAGCTTCAACCTTTCCCTGTAAGGTTGTTATGAGTCAGTAGCTACTCAATGGCAGTGAGACTAGAGTCACTCCATGGGAAACAGAGGTGGCAGTCTGCTTCCATAAATAAGACATTTTAGCCTTGGAAACCTTGTGGGGCAGTTCTCTTCTACCCAATAAGGTTGCCATGTGGTATCAACTTGACAGCAATGGGTTTGGCATGGGTATCTCAGCGTGGTGGGCAGCTCGTAACTCCAGGGTTTGGTTTGGGCATTTTATAACTCCGGGGTGAGCACAGCAGCAGGGCTGCTGACTCTGTTAGTGCTCTATAGACGGTCACTCAGTGGACTGTCCAGCATGGGCCTCTCGGGGCAGACAGCTTAGGGGCAGCACCAGCTCTGCCTCGAGCTCGCTGTGCTTTCTCAGTGAAATCACACAATAGCTGTTTCCTCATCGACAAATTGGTGGATGCTCATGGTATCAAACTCACTGGGTTCCTAAAGATTAAACATGTGCATGCCACATCGTAGAGTGCCTGTACATGCTGTGTTCGGCACCCATGCGCTACTCTAGAGTCAGTATGTTGTTGCTGATAGTTGCTGTGGAGCACAAAGCTGCCTGGTCCCGTGCCCTTCCATGATAGCTTTCTATTGAATCGTTGAAATCTACAGAGTTTGCACTGACAGCTTTCCCAAAGTCGATTACAAGGGCTCTCTTCCCAGTCTGTCTTAGTCTAGAAGCTCCTCTGAACCTGTTCAGCACCACAGCAACAGGCAAGCCTCCACTGACAGGGATTGTGCATGAGGTACAGTAGCCTGAGATTGATCACAGGTCTCTCACATGGAAGGCGAGAACTTGCCACTGAATTACTTCGGTTATTATATGGACCTACTGATATCTTATTTAGTCACCTCTTCATTATTCAAGTCTTGGGTTTTTTGTTTTGTTTTTTCTTCTCTTTTCTTGGAGGCAGCAAGAGAGATGATGAATTTCACTCCATGCAAATCTGGCTTCATTACAGAGGAGGTGATCGAATTCAAGCTAATATCTACGGAAGCCCTGCTGGGAGCCTGGCACGGCGCTAGGGGGCAAGCAAAGATGACTGTGTCTCTGAGAGTTCATACTTTAGTGGGAGAGCTGGAAACATGTGTCAGTAGCTCAAATCCAAAGCAGAACATTGCTGATCCTGTCATGGAGGAAGCTCAGAGCTTCTTCTGGGAGGAGGGATTGGACCTGGAGCTCAATCTTATCCTACGCCAGACAGTTATAATGGAACTGAGATTGAATGCCAAGCCTGTCTGATTCAGAAATCTATGCTTATTTCCCGGGCTAACAATTGTCCTGTGGTTTTGATGTGCAAGGCTATTTATTTTCCAATCAGAGGCTTTGAGTGGGGGCTTCTGGGGGTAAACTGGTAGCTCTGCGCTGCTCTGAAGCATCACAAGTGGGAGGTTTTGTCCCTGAAGATTTAGGAGAGCAGGCTCTCTCAGGCTGTTTTATTGGCTTCTTTTACATATGTATAGCCCCCAGGGGTGTGGGGCACTGCCCGGTGGGGATGGGCCTCCCCAAGAGCTGCAAACTGCACAAACTGAAGGGAACATTAGAATCGGCTCAAGTGTTGGCCTTAGGGCTTCTACCTACACCATATCCCTAAAGACTCTTTCCTTCCGTGTTTTCTTCTGATGGAAGCAGAGCCTAGAACACGGACTTGGGAGTCAGACAGCTG
>NW_022103958.1:20073599-20092792 GCF_000313985.2 Echinops telfairi
CAGCAAGGTAACATTTCAGAATTACAAATCAATGTCCCATCTTGCTATCATGATGCTATCCCATATCCGAGATGATTATAAAGAATGCATTTTTTAAATGGCCTTGAAAGTGCCCAGCACTGTGCCTGGCCCATAAGCAGCACTCATTCCATCAGAGCTGCTGTTAGTGTTTCTTGCCTTCCCATCTTCCTCCTTCCCACAGGTTAAAATTGGGCTTAACTGATCCTGCAGCAGGAAGAGAGCTCCTGGCTCTGGACCACTCTCTTCTCCCCCCTTCTCCATCAGTACCTCAAACCTCTGTCCCCGCAAGTTTGCAAACCCCAGCTCCAAAGTCTGTCTGTCTGTCTGTCTCTCTCTCTCTCTCTCTCTCACACACACATACACACACACACACACACACACACACACACACACTCACAACCAGCCCTGAATGTTGTTCACTAGTTCGCCTTCTCGTTGACTCAGTCCTGGGGCAGGGACAAATTGCACTGGCAGAGTGTAAATGTTACCACTCTGGGGCTGAGCACAGATGTGTGAGGGGCCACCACAGCCTGGTAAGAATGGGCGCATTGTATGCGGGCTCACACAAAGGCCCCGTGGCCCCACTCGGCTGCCAGCCTCCGAGCATCCCCTCTTTACGCATTGATTTATTAAGCCAGGGATGAATGAAAACGTAATTAATATTACTGAAGCATTAGAGTCTATTTAATTTAAATGCCACTGAATATTTCACTTTCAGCTGGGAGTGACAATGTGCTCAGGCCCGGCTGGTGAAAGCCAGGGCCATCTGTTACCCTGAGGAGGAGGGAGACAAGGGAGGCTGAGGGTGCAGGGCTTTGTGGACATTCCAAAGGTCCGCCATCATCACTCAATTCCAGGGCAGCCAAACCGCATTCCACTGCAGGAGCTTCTCCGCCTGGAAGGGGCTTCTTCCAGAACTGGGACAGGGAGCTGGAAGAAAAGGAAGAGACGCTGCTGAACACCAACACAGCCCCCCAGGAGGAGAGGAAAACACGCATCAATAGCCTGCTGGTTAGGGGATTGCTGCACGTTGACAACCAGGGGCTCGAAGCTAGAACGTGCACTGTTCAATGGAAGCTGCCGGTCGTGAGGGGTTATGAACGTTGAAAAAACAAACTCACTTAAAAGTCGATACGATTGTAAAATTCAGCCTCTCGTTCTCGCTCACCACATGGGAAGTGCTCCCACACCACATTTCCTTCACTGCGGAAAGCTCTGAACAGCTTTGGACTAGGTCGACGAACCCACAGAGTGTAAGGGAGACTCTCCTCCAGAAATAGGCCTGAAGAACCAGGGTTGGTTGATGTGGGGGCTCTCCAACAAAAACAAAGCCTCTTCCCCCAAGTCGATCCCAAGTCTGAACTTCCACGCATAGCATTCCCAAGGCTGTTCATCTTTACAGGAGCAGGCAGACTCCTCTTTCTTCCTGGGAGTACCTGAGGGTTCACGCTGTGCACCTTGCATCCCGTAGCCCGGGGCCTAACTCACCACCCCACCAGAGCTCTCACAGTCTCCAAGAATCACTTGAGGGGCAAGAGCAGGTACCAACAAGACAGATCATGCTAAGAAAATAATTCTGCCATTTGTAAACTGGCTGCCATTAATCTCTGTATACTTTGGTTTCTTGTAAAATGGGGCTAATAATAGGATTCGATTGACTGTGTTATTGGAAAAACAACTTTCAGATGTTCCCAACAGTGGTTGGCACAAAGAGACCATAAAGACGTGTGTACAATATGACTAGTGAAGGGAGCCAAAGGGAAGAGTGGATGTTGGACTAAGGGGGGAGATGTTGCCCGTTGTCTGAGCTGAGGCCATCTGTGTGTTTGCTGGGGCTGCTGAAACAACAAACCCCAGGTGGATGACTTGAGACAGACTTCTATTTCTCAGAGTTGGAGAGCTTAGAAGCCCGCATGCAGGTGGTGAGCAGGGTCACATTCTGGAAAGTCCCACAGGTCCTTTCGTTCATGTCTTCCTCATCTTCGGGCAGTCCTGCACGGTCCTGTGCTTCCTCTCACTGCTTGAGTGCCAGCCCTTCATCCGTAGGGAACCGCCATGATTGCACTGGGAACTAAGCTTTTCTGAAATAAGCACGTGTTAACGGATAACATCTTTCGAGACCCTATTTCGGAACATGACCTTGTACCCGGCTTAGGATTTCCACCTATCTTTTAGGGGGCCCTAATTCAGGAGGTGGTTTCATGGGTTAAGCATTGGGCTGTGAATCAAAAGGTGGGCAGCTTGAATCTGTCAGCTGCTACACCTATAAAGACTTATAGGCTCAGAAACCCACCAAAATAGGTCTGCCCTGTCCTGTTCGGTTGCTGGGGGTTCAAATCAACTTGATGGAAGTGATTTGTTTGTTTGTTTGTTTGTTTGTTTGTTTTATTCAATCCACAACTAGGATTTTGAGGGTTTTCAACTCAGGAGAATCAATCAGCAGGCAGCCAGCTGGGGCTGGATCCCAGGTTTCTGGATTTCTGGGACTAGAATGGGGTGGGAGGACCCAGAGGCCCCTGGTGCAGCGGCAGCAGAAGCCACAGCAGGAGGGGAGAGATTCCATCCTTGGTGGGATGATAATTAGCCCGATGGGTTCTCTCATAATTGGGATCATTTGTTCTCCTGGTTTTTTTTCTCTGACAAACTGATTCCATGCCAGGGGAAAGCTGTGTGACTCACACCTTGCCATGCCAATTAGCTGATAAACATCAAACATAAACAAAGATGGCCTAATTAAAACTAGTCACTGAACCTCTGTGAGCCTCTTGTCAAAATTGCACCAACATACTGCACCCAGGCCTGTGCTGGGTCTCACAAGCTAAATGAGGAATTCCATGGAGGATCCGCAGATGTCCGCTCCAGAGGGGCCTAGAAGATGGCAGAGGAAGCAGGCCAACGGCAAAGGAAGGGATTAACGCAGCCCCTTAGAACGGCCCTTCTGGCCACTCCAGCTGCAAATGTCCCAACCCAAGGTTCTCATATGTGCATGTACCTAATGCTCATGGTTGCCACTTGACATTGAGAAACCATCTTGGGGTTTAATTTTGTTTCCGTGTGTGGTTTTCAGTTGGGTCTCTGTTTTGAACCTTGGTGCATATAGTCCTCAAACTCTCCCATCAGTGGAATTAAGGATCACACAAACCACTTGAGGCCCGAAGAACTGTATGATGCCTAAAACTAAAGGTGGCCCTACCAACTGCCCTCTGAATAGAATCACATCAGAAGATCCTGGATAGAATGGTACCAGTTGGGCTACAACCTGAAAGGTTAGTGGTTTGTAACCACCAACTGCTTCGGGAGAAAGACAGGGCTGTCTATTCTCGTAAACAGTCTCAGAAACTCATGGGGCAGTTCTACCCTGTCCTGTAGGGTCACTATGAGTAGACATCAACTCCATGGCAGTGAGTTTCATTTGGAGGATTTGGGTAGATTGGGAGAAAATGTGGACCAAAACTCAAATCATAAGAGAGAGCAGGATTACTGGTCAGATGGAGACTGGCAGAATACCCTAGACCAGGGCTGGTAAACCACACCTCTCCAGCCAAATGTGGCTTTGTTGGTATATACATGTGACTCTGAAGTAAAATTGAAAATTTTTAAAGGATTTTGTTCAAATAATGGTGATTTCATTTGTTTGTAGAAATATATTTATGACTCTCAAATAATTTTTAAATTGTTGTGCAGGACAGGATTGGCCCTTCCCTCTCAGAAGTTTGCCGACCCCTGCCCTAGACAATGGTTCTTCCTCAGTTCAGGAACTGAGCTCACTCTCGTGTGAGAATAACCAACAATTTAAGATCATAAGAGGGTATATGGAAATGGTACTGTTTTTCAATTTTTACATGGCCAAAATCATTTCAAAATGAAAAGTTAAAAAATAAAATAGAAACACAAAAGGCTCTGCTCAAATCAAGATTTTTCTGAACAGCCCTCTCTCCTGCCTCCATCCACTTGAAGAAAGAATTGCTGTAGTTGTTCCTCTGCTGTATCCTGTATTCTCAACCGTGAAAGTCTGGTGGATTCGAAGATAACCTTCCCTGAGTTACCAGAAAGCAAATCTCCTCCACTGGACTGTAATTACCTAGAGGGCAAAAACTTTGTCTTAGATTGTATCCTAGCACCCACCATAGTGCCTGGTCTATACTTTTTTGAAGGAATCACTGAATAATTGAATGATTACATAAGCAAGTCTCTTGTTGCTTATTATCCATGATTTGTCTTCCACCCACCTACCTGACTCACCGTGGTCTCTCTGGTTTTCTCAGGACAGAGCTAGTCCAGTGCCTCTGCAGCACGTTTCAAACGGAGCTACCCTTTTCTTGATTGTCAATCATTTTACTGTTGTGTCCCCACAAAACATGGATTGGAAAAAGCTAGGAGAAAAAAAGTAAGTGGCAAAAAGTTGAAAATAAAATCAGCCATAGCAAGCCAGCGGGATCCCTTTGGCCCGCAATGCTGCAGACCTCTGTTTACACTGCACATCTGCATGCAGAACACCAAACAATTGTTTATGTGTACTTGGGAGTCAGGTGGCCTGGGTTCAGCTCCCAGCTCTGCCACTTTCAGCAAGATTTTCAACTTCTGTCGCCTTGTGGCTGCGTGCATTCCTCCTTTGCCCTGAAATCTGAAGAAATGGATGGTGCCCAGCCATGATTACTAAACAATTCTCTAAGAAAGACAGAGTAGAACTTCCAATTCCCAGGGAAAAACAACAGAAACATGGGTGAAGGGAGACAGCAGATGGTGTAAGATATGAAAATAATAATAATTTATAATTTATCAAGGGGTCCCATGAGGGTGGGAGGGGAAAACAAGGAGCTGATACCAAGGGCTCAAGTAAAAAGAAAATATTTTGAAAATTATGTTGGAAGCATATGCACAAAGGTGCTAGATACAATTGATGTGTAGATTGTTACAGAGCTGTAAGAGCCCCAATAAAATGATTTATGTTTTAAAACCACACACACAAAGAAAAGAAAAGAATTTCCATTTCCCATGGAATCCAGACTTTCTGGAGCCATTGAGGCTGGAAGAATCCCCTGAACTATTGCCCTGAGATCATCTTTAAACTTTAAGCCAAAAATAACCCCTGAAGTCTTCTTCTTCTTCTTTTTTCCTGAAGGCTTCTTTACAGTCAGTCGCTTCATTCACTTAGTAAAGAATGCCTGCCTTGACCATTGTTCTCTTTGAAAACTATCTATATGGCATTGAGTTAACAACAACTCCAAAGATTAGAGAGGAAACCTGCAGGACAGTAAGTTTATGTTAATATAGGAGGAATAATTTGGAAAAAGAGGGCGAGATTGGTTGCACAATTTGGAGAATGTGATCAGTGTCACATTGTACATGCAAAGATGGTTGAATTGGTGTGTATTCTGCTGTGTATAAAAAACACATTTTTGAAAGATCTTTAGACTCTGTGTCTCAGTTTCTTCCTCTATAAAGTAGATATGATCATTGTGTATACCTCAAAGTTGTTATGTGGATTAACCAAGTTAAGACATGTCAAACCCTCGATAACTTAGTAAGAACTCAACGCGTGTTAACTGTGCTTCCTTACACTTATTTGATATAGACTCCCAATGTCATTACAGTGACCAAAAGCCACTTGTGACCCAAAAAGGTACAAATGACTTGACAGTGACTCTGAGATGAGTCGCCTCCGGTTGTAGCTCTGAGTATTATGATGATTTCGCCCTAACCCTAGTTTCCCTGTCAGTTCTGACCTACAGCTGAAACATGGATGACACTTAGACAATGCTGGTTTCACTGAACCTTCTTAACATAAACAAAAGGATTAAGGGCCTGGTTAAGTCCCAGACCAGGCCAACTTTGCCTGGGTAAATACAGATGTCGCTCACTGTCAGTTCTTTAACTGTGTCACCTGAATGAGGAAATAGTCCCTGAGGGGCATGATGCAGGCCTTACCAAAATCCTCATGCCAGGAAAGGGCCCTCTTCCACCTTCAGAAGTGCACCTTAGAAAGGGGGTTGGCCCCAAGGGGAGGGTATTGTCTATATCTCCACAGGGAAAGAGGGACCAGACTTCAACCCAGTGTTCCAAGATGTGAATGCAACATGCCAGCATGGAGTAGGGAGCCAGTAGAGAGGTCAGAGGGCCCGGCCCCAAACCCAACTACGTGGAGACCTGCCCCTCCCGACAGAAGAATTTATTTCAGAGGACAGCACTGAATCTGCAGCTCTGGGAGAGGGACATGTCTGATCAGAGCACACAAGGGAGCAGATGAAGGGGGAGGAAGTGAGAGCGGAGCACTTCCTGGCCCACCAAGCCTTGATGACAATATTCCTGCTCAGAGCAGCCTATCCACAGAGAAGACCATATGGCCAGCCCCACTATGAGACATGGCATCCCTCACTGATCCATAGCCCTACAGAGGACAACACTGGAAACACAGTGTGGGAATTCCGCCCGATCTGATCCCACCACACCAAGGCAAAACACTAAGGGTGTGCAATGGAACAGCAAGGGGAACAGAGCAATGAAGTCCCCAGGGAATACCAAAAATAGACTTTGGGGCCAAGGCTTGGCACCCCATCAGACTCGACCAGAAAACACTCCTAAAGGCCAACAATCAGTCCTTGAACTAGCTACAAGCTTTAACAACAACAAAAAAGGAGGGTGGGGGTGGGGGGTTGGGCACCAGCCTGGTCCTTGAACCTGGATTCTATATGCAGCTTTAACCTAGAAGCACTTGGTCCTTCCAGCAGCAGGAATCTAAGCTTGGTTTTAGCAATGATTATTTTCAGATTAATAATAACAGGTAGCCAGATTAGGGACAAATGGGGGGTTTGTCTCCCCAAATGCCTACCTAGTGAAAAGCCGCTAGCCAAGTCACATAAAGAGGTTGCAGGAAAGTCAGGCATCCATCAGACACCTATGGGAAAATCCAAATTTGGGCTGCACACAATACTAGGCACCAGCAACATGCCATCACACAGATATGCCTGAACTTAGCCATTAAAACTGAGCATGTGCTGACTAAGGCCACCTAGGCACACAGGTGAAGATCAACTTTCACAGGTATGAGCCTAAACTCAGCCAAAAAAATCAAGCAATACCCTCAACCACGCCTCCCCACCCAGAGGGCATAGGAGGGGATAAATAACAAGCGGATGTCCGGGCTCTCTCTTTCAGGTATGCTGGGCACGCGGAGAGTAGGAATCTCTCCAGAGTGCAGTGCAGTGCCTGCAGCCCTCTCAAGGCCACGCTCTTTTGGCCTGGGGGTCGGGGGAGGGGGGGTCGGGGGGCTCCTTCTCTTGATTCTGCATGCTTGGTTCCACGAACCTGTTCTGGTGTTCTTTTCACACAGTTTTTTGCGATCCCCTGAAGTGGCCATTTTCAATTGAAAACTTTCCCCCACACACTCCCTCACACTCCACCATGTGGCCTTGCATGCTTTCCAGAGATAGCGGGTGCTTTTTGAGACTGTAATAACTGAACCTTCCCTTTCCCTCATAAAAGTTACTTGGATTGGAATGACTGGCAAGATGGTGCCCAGGTAAGTAGCCCATACTGGGAGCTCCATGGCAATCAGTGAGCCCAGTGTCCAGGAGGACGAATGGGGGGATTCTGGTAAGTGAAAAGACTCCCACGATGACCCGGAGTGCTTCCTCTGTCCAGGAGGTGACCATCCCCCACATCTGCCTTACCCCAAAGCCCTGGAGACCTTTGACCTGATCCCAGGGATTTCCCAGCCCATGCCAGCCATGCTGCTTCTGCACGCCACCACAGTCACCACCCACCGATTTCCCTACCCCCTCCACTTGACCTGGTCACCACACCAGGAGCTGGGCAGCTGCTCTGCTGAGTCCCCCACTGCTGTGGCTGGACCACCACACAGCAGCTGGCCACCCACAGAACCGCTCTAGGGGAGCTACTGCCTTCTCACAGTTCCCCTCTCTCCACGTGGCGGCAGTTCTGCTACCAAGCTCTGTTCCTCCCACCACCCACCCCAGAGCCCCAGGGGCCAACCTGCAGTCTACCTGCAGTAAGTGTGGTCACCCGAAGCTGCGGGGTGCTCCACACCATTTCCTGACATACCACCACCTCTGCGGCAGCTGAAACTCCCGTGCCTGAGGGGTGCAGCACTGGCCACTTCCCTGGCAGCATGGCTCGGCACTGCCCCAGCCTCTCCCAGCCAGCGTGGGCAGGGCCACTGTCTTCTGCTGGCCCACATGGAGCAGTGATAGCAGCCTCTCCTGCATCCACACCCTTGCAGCACAGCACCATTACAGCCTTTCCAGGCCTGTGCAGCACTGCACCATCTCGGCCTCTCCCAGTGTCTCCTATGTCCCTGTCCACATGGCACAGCATCACCCAGGCCTCTCCTGGAACACGCAGCACAGTGCCACCGGCTTTTCCTGGTGCAGCATTGCCCTGTCCTCTCCTGAATCCACGCAGAGCAGCAGAGAGTACATACTCAGTCCAGAAGGCAAGCTGCCCCCACATCTAACCTCACTCCAGAAGCCAGGGATCATCAACCTGGTCCCTGGGGCTCCCCTTCCCATGCCAGCCACACTACCTCAGACCCCAATGTGGCCACCATGGGCTGATTGGCCCCGCTCAGCCTTATTGCTGCAGATAAGGCTATCAAGCAGTCCACAACTGCAGCTGGACCCCCACACAGTGACAGTACGCCTGCAGCACTTCCACCATCAGCTGCTTCCTCGTTCTGAGACTCCCTTCTCCCCAGGTGGTGGCAGGTCCTGTCACTGAGCAGGTCCCTCCCACCACCCACCCATGGGCCCAGCGGCCTTGGCCAAACCCTGTCTTCAGTCAATCTGCAGTAATTTTAATGACCTGAAGCTGCAGTAGCTCTCCCCAACATTGCTTGACATTCCCCCCAAACCCGTGCAGCAGTGGTGGCTCCTCTCCTCCCACCACCCACAATAGCAGTGGCCTGTCCCATGTCCATGTGGCACAACCCACCTGCAGCAGTGACAGCTTCCCCCATAGGTGCCCAGCGCTCCCACCCTGTGGAAGTTTCCCCCTGGCACCTGCACCAGCAGCAATGGGGTTGTTCCCACCTTCGGTCAGCACCCTTCCCATGGCAGCAAGGCCTCTCCCACCATTGTCTCTTATTAGGTACCTTAAAAAAAAAAAGTTTATAAATCGGGGCCTGACAGCCCAGACCAACTTGGCCCAGGGCCATATATACAGTCACCAGCTTCACCCTAGTCTGAGCCCCCCACCAAACCATGGGTGGCCACTAAGTCACCATGGCACCCTGCATACACAGCAGTCCAACCCACCATCATAGTAGGCCAATGGAAGCCCTCAAAAACATTCTTATCAGTCCAACAAAGAAAGGGCTCAGGGCCCCTTGGTCTCCCAGAAACATGGCACCCAGTTCTAATAAAATGTCACATAAACAGCAATATACAGCAACACCCCCAACAAGAGAACAAGACAGACAAAACACAACAGCAAAGCTAAAGACACTCGTAGAAGAGTCAGACGTGGATCTGCCACAAAAAGAAATTTTAAGAAGGCTGCTTGTAGTAATACAGGAGATGAGAGAAGCAATGCAGAATAAGGATGCAATAATAGAAGAGATGAAGTCCACAATAGAGGGGGTGATGTCCACACACCAAAGAGAAATACAGGAGCTAATGGATGAGGTAACAAGCCACATACAAGATCATAGATCTCACGAATGGACTAGAAGAGAATCATACTAGTGATCTCAAAGACAATCAGGCAAACCGGCAAACCAGCAAACAAGAAAGACAGTCAAACATGATAATCAGAGGCAAAAGAAACCCTGAGATCAATGACAGATGCTATGAAGAGATACAGTATTCGAATAATTGGTCTACCAGAACAAGGCTCGAAGAAGTCAACAGTTAAATTAGCAAGGTAATTTCTGGAAACAAATTTCCACACCTTAATGAATAAGAATCAGACACTCATACAGCAAACAGAGAGGACACCAATTAGACTAAACCCCAGGAAGAACTCACCAAGACATATAGTAGTTAAATTACCCAGCTTCAAGGAAAAAGAGAAAATTTTAAGAGCAGCAAGAGAAATAAAGGCGGTCACATGCAATGGTGCTCAGGTAAGAATATGCTCAGATCTATCAGCAGAAACCACGAAGAGGAGGAGAGAGTGGAGTAACATCTTCCAAAAGCTGAAAGAAAAAACGTCTGCCCCCAAATCCTGCCAAATTATCTGTTAAGATAGGAGAGATAAGAGTCCTCCAGGACAAGAAAAAAAGCTCAAAGAATACGCCATAAAACAACTAAACCTGTAAAAGATCCTTGCCAACGTCCACCAAGAACAAAAAGGAGACCATCAGAAGCCAACATACCGATAACAATTACCAAGATAACATGGCCTCTGAGGGAAAAGAAGGCAAGAATGAAGTCCTACACACAAACACAGCACATAGATATGAAGGGAGATAGGAAAACACCCAACACAAGAGGCATGAGATGACAGCAATGAATCCATGGATTGTAATAATAACGCTGAATGTCAATGGTCTCAATTCATACGTTAAAAGAAAAAAGCTAGCAGCCTGTCTCAGAAAACACAAACTGTCAATCTGGTGCTTGCAAGAGACACATCTTAAGCTTGCAGACAAAAATAGATTAAGAATAAAAGGCTGGTGGAAAATATACCAGGTAAATGGCAACTTAAAAAAAGCAGGGGGTTGCAATCCTAATCCCCAACAAGATGGACCTCAAGGTTCAAACCATAAAAGGAGACAGGAGGGGCACTATATAATGCTCAAAGTATCAGTAAACAGCATAATAAATATATACACGCCTTACTAGAGACCCACAAAATTCGTCAAACAAACTATTCAGAAGATGAAAAAAGAAATCACAGATTCAATATTCACAGTAGTAGACTTTAATACACCAGTATCAGAGAAAAATAGATCACTGGGAAAGAAACTCAACAAGGAGGCTACAGAGCTAAACACTGCAATTAGGCAACTGGACCTGATAGACATATATAGTTTTCCACCCAAACGCAAAATAAATCACATTTCCAAGTGTTCATGGCTCTTTCAAAAATAGACAGCATGCTGAGACATAAGTTGAGCTGAGTAAATTAAAACACATTGAGATAGTTAAGGTTTATTGTGCCAACTTGGCCGATAAACACATTTGAGATTAATTGAAGGACTAAGAGATAAATGGCTCAGTGAGCCTCACCTTTCCAGTTCTCAAGTCTCTTGTTTTCTGATGGTTGGACAAGGGTGCAGTTGCTTTAGCCAGTTCCCTGCTTCAACTGGCAAGGCTCACTTCCTGTGAGACATCCCTGAGGAGAAGCCACATGGACGTACCCTGATGCAACCCTGGAGCAGCCATGTGGAGACCCCTGCCTGTGCCAAGATGCTCACACACTCACTGATTTGGCTTTCTTCCTGCAGTTGGCACCATTGCATGTGTTTTGTGAGATTAAGGAGGACTTTGTATATTGATGTTGGACTTATGGGCTTGGACAGCACTGAGTTGGAATGCCTTCTTAATTTACACTTACCCTTTATATAAAACTCTCTCAAATATATGAGTTTCTGTGGATTTGTTTCTCTAATGTATCTAGACTAACACATACATAGAAATTACTCAGACATCCTTCTTGGATCACCATGCCATAAAGCCAGAGATTAATAAAAAGATAACCGGAAAAACAAGAGAAAACAATTGGAGGATGAATAATTATCTTCTGCGACATGAATGGATACTGGCCCTGATTAGACAGCAGTTTAGGAAGTTTCTAGAAACTAATGAGAATGAGAATACAACACATCAGAACTTATGCGATACTGAAAAAGCAGTTATCAGAGGTAGCTTGATAGCAATAAATGCATCCATGAAAAAAGAAGAGAGACTTATGACTTATACTCTATCACAAAACCTCCAGCAACTAGAACAGTGTCAACACAACAACCCCTCCAATAACAAAAGAAAAGAAATAATAAAAATCAGGGTAGAGTTAAACTAGTGGGAAGAAAAGAGAATGTTGCAAAAGAATTATGCTGCAAAAAGCTGGTATTTTGAAAGGATCAACAAAATCGACAGACTGCTGGCAAACTAACCAGGGAAAGGAAAGAGCAAACACCAATAGCCAGGATGAGGGATGGAACAGGGGAAATTACAACAGACCCCAATGAGATTAAAAGGATAATCACAAAGTACTATGAAAGACTGTATGCTAATGAATTCAACAATGTGGAAGACTTGGGAAAATACTTGGAAAAACAATCCCTCCCTAGATTATCCCAGATAGAGATCAAGAACCTCAATAGACCCATAGCAAAAGAAGAAATAGATATAATTATCAAGAAACTATCAACAACAACAACAACAAATCCCAGACCAGGCAGCATCACAGGAGAAATCTACTAAGCACTCAGGGAAGAGCTGACACCAATCCTCCACAAATTATTCCAAAGCATAGAAAAGGATGGAAAACTTCCAAACTCGTTTTATGAAACCAGTATAACTTTGATATCCAAACAGAGTAAAGATCCCACAGGAATAGAGAACAACAAACTGATATCTCTAATGAACATAGTTGCAAAAATCCTTAACGAGATATGGCCAATAGAATACAAAAGTATATAAAACATATCATCCACCAAGATCTGGTAGGATTCATCCAAGGGATGCAAGGATGGTTTAACAGCTGAAAATCCATCAATATGTTACACCACATTAATAAGAAAATGTATAAGAATCACATGATAATATCAATAGACACAGAAAAATCATTTGACAACATCCAACACCCATTCCTAATTATGACACTCACGAAGATATAAATGGAAGGAAAATTCCTCAAGTTAATATAAGCTATCTATGAAAAGCTAACAGCCAACATCATAGTCAATAGAGAAAAGATGAAAATAATCCCACTGAAAAAGGGCATCAGACAAGAATGCCCTTTGTCCCCACTTCTATTCAACATCATACTGGAGGTCCTAGCTAGCAACACGAGACAGCAGAAGGACATTAAAGATATCCAACTGGGAGAGGAGGAGGAGGTGAAACTATCACCAGACCTAGAAGTAAAACCCTAAACTATCAGGACCATCAATGAAGGAATCCGGACAAACCTAAGAACCTTGGCCCAGGGAATACATAGGCTAACTGCAATAGAGAAGGGTACATACACAGGTGAACCTGAAGTCAACAAGTGGGATTTACTAAGGATAAAACACTTTTGTGCATTGAAAGACTTCAAGAGGGTAACAAGACAATGCACAGAGTGGGAGAGGATTTTGTGTAATGACACAACAGACTTATTTCTAAAATCGACAATACCCTCCTGATCTACAAAAAGAGGAAAACAGTCAATCCCCTGAGGAAATGGGCAAAGAAGTTTCACTAGGGAGGAGACCCATATGGCCAATAAACATATGAGAAAATGCTCCCAATCATTAGCCATCTGAGAAATGCAAATGAAATCAACCACAAGATACCATCTAACACCCTTGAAGTTAGCCCAAATCAGAAAATCAGAGAGCAACAAATGTTGGAAGGGATGTGGTGAGATAGGAATTCCTCCACTGCTGGTGGTTGTGTAGATATATGCACAGCATCTGTGAAAAGCAATCTGATGATATTTAAAGAAAATGGAAATTCTTCTACCATATGACCCTGATATCTCTCTTCAGGGCATACCCAGAAGTAAGAAATGAAACATGACCAGTTGTCTGTGCTCCAATGCTTATTGTGGCTCAATCACAATTGCAAAGATTTGGAAACAACCTAAATTTCTATTGATAGACAAGTGGATTAATAAACTCTGGCACATACACCCAATGGAGCACTATGCATCACTAAAATGCACTGATGATCATATGAAGCATGTCGTTTCATGAGAAGAGTTGGAGGAAATTATGCTAAGTGAAGCCAGTCAATGCAAAAAGTCAATTACAACATGAGTCTCCTGAGGTAAGTACAATCAGCACAGTAAGTATAGAAGAAAAGCCACTTATCTCACAACATACAGGTTGAGGTACAGGCAGTTGGGTGGAGGTCAGACCAAATCCAAGGCGGTACATGTTAACTCAACACAAAGAAGGGGAAACGGGGGCGGGGGAAGGAGAAAAGGGGTTGGTGGAAGTGAGATGATGTCATGGGGGAGCAGGGTACTAACCCACCCAGGAAGGGAGTATTGGTTATGTCTCCACAGAATTGGGAGTGTGCATAGAGATCCCACCACGGTGCCCGAAACTATGAGGGGAACGTAGCCACATGGAGGAATGCATGAAAAGACTGGGCTACAGGGCCAGCCCAACCAGAGCCAAACTGACCCCCACCCTAGAAGTACTGTATGTGCAACAGAGAGCAACACTAAACCTACAAGTTTGGGAGCGGGGACAGCATGCCATGCTTATTGATGCAAACCAAGAAGGAAAAAGAGAAAGGGATGGTCCATCTAGACCCCATATCGGCACACCAAGCCCAGAGGACAATGTCCCTGCATGGAGCTGCTAAGGCACAGAGAGGACTGTAGGGCCGGCAACAGCTCAAGACATGTTGTCCCCTCACTGGAGCACACCTCAACAAAGGACAATACTGGGGACACACAGCAGGGAATTAGTGCAGTCTGAACCCCATCACAGTGGGACAAACTAAGAAGGGAACATAACAGGTCAGCAACCTGAGCAGAGCCAAGCCACAAAGCTCCTAAAGAGCCCCCAAAACAGACTTCAGTCTAGGAGGGGCAGCTCCCTGAATTCCCCCAGGACCAGTGGGAGATAGTCATAAAGGTCAGTGGACAGACCTGGAATTATGTCTTTTTTTCTTTTTTCAATCTTTTGTTTTCTTTTTGTTTGGTCTGTGTCGTTGTTGGTTGGTTATAAAGACAGGCATGGGAAACAAGCTCGAGGAGAAAGCAAGGAGACCAACTGTGCCAGAGGGACTTGGGAGGAGAAGGTGGCCGGGGAAGGGTGCAGTAAGCAAACATTTTCATAGACAGGGGGACAACTAAGGAATTAAAAGCAACAACACGGAGGAGGTAGAGATCCTGGGGGTGTTGGAACAACAGCAATCTAACTAAGAGGAAGTACAAGCATCTCGAGTGTGAGGGTGGGGCAGGAGGAAGGTAAAAGAAAACGGAGGAATGATCTAGAAAGCAAAGCTTGGTCAGAGTTATAAGCCTAGGTGTGTACATATGTAAATAATTAATCCATAAAAATAAAGGTATTGGCCTTTGTACACTGTCCACTGAGGTAGTGGACAGACTTTGGGCCTCTGCTTATACCCTCCCTCAATACAAGAACACTTTGTTCTAACAACCTGGTGTTCTGTGATACCCTGCCAGCACAATCGCAGAAGACAAAATGGGTGCAAATGTGGTGAAGAAAGTGGATGGTGCCAGGCTATATAGTATCTGGGGTCTTAAAGACTGGAAGTTAATCAAGTGGCCATCTAGCAGAGAAGCAACAAGTCAATGCAGAAGAAGCACACCAACTGGTGCCATCACGAGGTGTCAGGGGGATCAGGTAACAGGAATGAGAAGAACCATAACAAACAAACTAACAAAAACATATTGTTGAGAACAAGAGGGGTCAGAGCAGAGACGCAAAGCCCATTTGTGGACAATGGGACATCCCCCGACAGAGGAGTCACGGGGAAGGGACAAGTCAACCTGGCGTAGTAAAGCACCAATGAAACACACAGTATTCCTCTGGTTCTTTGAGGCTTCCATACACCCCCATTATCATGACCCCAGTGCTGCCTCTCACTTCAGACTAGACTAGAGCATGTACACAGGTACAGATAAGAGACAAGAGTTCACAGCACACAAACCCAGGAACCAGAATGGGAATAGTGATACAGAAGGATAGCGGGAAGGCAGGGAGAGGTGGCAAGGAAGAGGGAACTGATCACAATGATCAACACATAACCACACACACACCCCTCCAGGGGGGAAGAACAACAGAAACCATGGGGGAAGGGAGACAGTGGTCGGTGTGAGATATGAGAATAATAATTTATAATCTATCAACGGATCATGGGGGCGGGGGGGAGAAGAGGAGCTGATACCAAGGGCTCAATAGAAAGTAAAGGTCTAGAAAAGAATGATAGCAACATATGTACAAATATGCCTGATACAATTGATGTATGGATTGTAATAAGAGTTGTAAGAGCCCCCAATAAAACGATTGTTTAATAAAAAAACAAAATAAATAAAAAGTTACTTGGACTACCAGAGTGCTTCTGCGTGTGAATTCTTTGAGCGTTGAGAAGCAAGAACCAAGGTAAACAACCCCAGAAACCTAATAACAATCATCAAAGCATTTGAAGTCCTAGGAGGACTGTGAAATTAGAAGTCAACCAGGCCGAGGTTCAAGTTCAACTCTGCAATTTACTGAAAGACTGAGTTGCTTCAATGCTCAGAGCCTCCATGAAGCAAGACATGGACTTCCCAACTGTGTGGTTGTGGGGTTTCTTGATGATCCTGCCATCTGCCTGTACCACAATAAAGGCTGTCACTGGAACCCAGACCCTCACTAAGGGGATGGAGTTGATGATGGTTCCACAAGCTCAGAGCCAGAACCAACATCCTAATAGTAGACTGTGTTCCTGGATGGAGATCCAGGAGAACCCCAGACTGTGCAAGGGGGTTCTAGCAAAAAAAAGACGTCCCTTCTGGATCACAGGAGAACAGATGCCTTCACTGTGGCATGAAGTTGCTGCAGGAATGGCCCCCAAGCCTCTGATAGTCCCATTGTCCCGCAGAGAGCCTCACTGTTGACTTCCTATTCAAATGCAAACACCAGGAGGCACTTTTGCACTGTGGCCAAGAGCACACTGATTGTACTGGTGGGGGGCCATTTCCCTGGCAGAGTTCCTGGGAAGAAGGTGGAAGAGAGGGGACCCTGCTTGTGAAGCCAAGACATAACTCAGCTCGAGGAGGAGTGGACAGAAGGTCCCCAACTTTGACCAGAGTGAGCTTGGCCTACAAGCAGAGCTGCACCTGCTCTAAGTGCTCCCCTCTCCAACCAGCCACACACACAACACCCAGGGGATGGCAGCCTCCCTCAAAGGCAACCTGGTTTGAATCCAGCTGTGCCTCTGGGCGACTTGAGTAAAAGGGCTCAGCTCTCCGGAGCTTTGGTTCCCCCCGACCATCTGCAAAATGAGGACAGGAACCCTCACTGGGAATATGTTCCCAGTAGAAGTATTCGTCCTTTGTGTCCAATGTTCCAGGGGTGTCAACTCTCCGAAGAAATGCATTTGGATCCACTAATAGTGGTGCATCCTGTTTGGTAAAGCGGAGGGGCAGCAAAAAAGAGGAAGACCTTCCACAAGGTGGACTGACACCTTCCACAAGGTGGACTGACACAGTCTTTTTCAGTGGGCTCCAGCATAGGAACAATTGTGAGGATGGCGCCGCCAGTGGTGGCGGGGCTTTGTTCTGCTGTACACAGGGTCGCTATGAGTTGGAACAACTCAGCAGCACCCAACAGCAGCAACAACGGTGGCACGACTACGCGCTTGACGGCTATCTGAAAGGCTGGTGGTTTGAGCCCACCCAGTAACTCCTAAGGAAAAAGGACTGGCAATCTGGTCCCACTGTAAACATTATAGCCATGAAAACCGCATGGAACAGTTCTACCGTGTTCCCCCCACTACCCACTGTCATCAAGTGGATTTTGACCCATAGCAACCCTAAAGGGTACACTAGAGCCCCTCTCTTTAAGGTTTGAGAGGGTGTAAATCTTTATTGGAACAGAAAGTCTCATCTGTATCCCTCAGAGCAGGTGGTGGGTTTGAACTGCTGATATTGTGATTAGTCCAACGTATCACACCAGCTCCTTGGGAGGGGGCAGATAGTGTCATTATGAATCAAAAATCAACCCAATGCTCGGCCTCCATACCAGATACGTGGACAACTGCCCCTCCCCCCAAGAAGAATGTATTTGAGAGGACAGCACTGAAGCTGCAGCTAGGGGAGAGAGGAATGTCTGATCAGAGCAAATGGGAGCACTTAGGGGGAAGAAGAGAGAGTGGAGCACATCCTGACCCATCAGGCCTGGAGGATGACATCCGTGCTCTGAACAGCCAATGGACAGAGTGGACAATGTGGCTGATCCCACCATGAGACACACCGTCCCTTGATTGCCCCAAGCCCTAAAGGGGACAACACTGGAGACTCAGTGTCGGGACTGGCCCAGACTGACCCTATGACACCAAGGCAAACCACTAAAAGCGTGCAGCATAGTAACTGTGGGAGCAGAGCAGGGACCCCCGTGGGAGTACAAGGGACAGACTCTGGGGTCAGAGCATGGTACTAAGGACATACCTAGAGATGAAAAATCAGACCTTGATCTATTTACAGGTTTTCTTTCTTTTTAAAATTTTTTTTCTTTTAATTAATTTATTCTTCTATGGGTAATAAGTTTCCTTTTTTGTTGCCATCACTGTGTTCTCACTGATCGCCTATCTTGCTATGATCTCATTTTTGATGCACATTATTATCCCTACAGATCTATCTAGATAAGGTAGACTGGATGAATAGTCTGGAGGAGAAAACAACGGGACCAACGGTTCCGGGGGGACACAGGAGAGGGGTGGCGGGGTTAAGGATGTGGTGCTGACCAACCCAGGGACAGGGGAGCAACAAGTGATCCAAAATCAGTGGCTGGCAAGGAGGGTGTGAGAGGCCTGGTAGGGATTCAGCAAGGGCAATGTAACCGAGAGAAATTACTGAAACCCAAATGAAGGCTGAGCATGATAGTGGGACAAGAGGAAAGTAAAAGGAAATAGAGGAAAGAAGTAGGTGACAAAGGGTATTTAAAGAGGTTTTAAGACTGGAATGTACATTTGTAAATATAGTTATATAAGAGTGTGGGGAAACAGATCTATGTGCATATATTTATAGGTTTAGTATTAAGGCAGCAGATGGACATTGGGCCTCCACTCAAGCACTTACACAATGCAAGAACACATTGTTCTATTGAATTGGCATTCCATGATGCACACCTTCCTGACACATTTGCTGAAGAAAAATGTGAATATAAGCAAATGTAGTGAAGAAAGCTGATGGTGCCCAGCTACCAAAAGATATAGCGTTTGGGGTCTTAAAGGCTTGAAGACAAAAAAGTGGCCATCTAGCTGAGAAGCATCAAAGCCCACATGGAAGAAGCACACCAGCCTGTCTGACCACAAGGTGTA
>NW_022103958.1:20093630-20106214 GCF_000313985.2 Echinops telfairi
AAGGCAAATGTTTTGAGAATGATGAGGGCAACAAATGTATACATGTGCTTGACACAATGCATGTATGTATGGATTGTGATAAGAATTGTACAAGCCCCCAATAAAATGATTTTTTTTAAATCAGCCCAAGGACCCATAAGGACAACAAACAATATGGTAACTTAGACTGTATTCTGAAAGTGAAAATAGATACGATTAGTAAGTAGTAGAAATATGGGCTAAGTCCAAATAAAGTCTGTTGTTTAGTTGATAGTACTATAACTCACTCGCTGCCATCGAGTCAATTCTGACTCATAGTGACCCTGTAGGACCGGGTAGAACTGCCCCTGTGGGGTTCTGAAACTGTAACTCTTTATAATGGGAGTGGAAAGCTCCATCTTTTTCCCGAGGAGTGACTTGAGGTTTCGAACTGCCAGCCTTTTGGGCTTAGCAGCCCAATGCATAAACATTATGCCACCAGGGCTCCTGATAGTATTTTAATGGTGCTAAATTCTAGGTTTTAATACATGTACCATGACCATGCAAGATGTCCACAAGGGAGATATGTATGCAGCAACTTTCTGTGCTATGTTTCCAACTCTTTGCAAGTCTAGAATTATTTCAAATAAAAAGTATATGTAGATGAAAGTCTTCATCCTTCTGGACAGTAACCGGCATCCCATGGCCATGTTTTAAAAAAGGTGGCCCCTACTCCTGTTCTTCCGTATACATTCCTTTTATTATTTTATATAAATAATAAGAAGTAAAAATAATGGTCATTTCAGGACTTGTTATGTACCAGGCAACAGACTAGGCACATATACTGCATCCAATTTAATCCTGACAACCTTTGAAAGTGGGTATTTCCAGTCTCATATTTCAGAGGATAGACACTGAGGCTGACAAGGTAGTCAGGCCAGCTAAGAGATGGCTGAGGGGCTATAGCCATTCTGTCGGACTCTAAGTCCGTACTCTGCACTGGGAGAAAAGAGAAAAAAACACGTACATCAAGGCTGTAGTCATCTTTTATCTTGGTCAAAACAATCAGATTTAAGAACGCCAGTAGAACTAGTCCTATGGGTGAGAGAGATTGTCAGGGGCAGATAGTCCACACATCCACTCAGCACTACCTGAAATTACACAAATAAAAGTACTATTCTGTGTTATATATTACTGTGAAAGAAAAAGAACTTGCCAAAATGGCAAATGGCTGGGAATTTGACTAAGTTGTGTTATATCCAAATATTATAGATTGAAATTTGTCATGCCCACCCCCACCCCACCCACCAAAATTAAAAGCTATGTTGACATCCTACTCCCTGTACGTGGAGTGAACCTTTGAAGGTGTTATCAGTGAGCATGAGGTTGTACCAGAGTAGAGTGAGTCCTGATCCACTATGTGTGCTGTCCTTCTCAAGGAAAGGGGGGGAGACACCGATGCAGAGAGGAGGTGGCCAGGTGCAGACAGAGGCAGAAGTTTGAGGGATGTATCTTCCAGTGAAGGAAGAGCAGGGAGTGTCAGGCACCGTCAGAAGCTAGGAGAGACGAGGAAGGCTCTTCCCCCAGATCCTACAAGGAAAGCCTGGCCCTACCAACAGACACCCTACATTCAGCTCTTTAGTCTCTGCCTTCAGAATGGGGAGACCCCAAATGTCTGTTATTCCAAGCCACTCTGCTTATGGTACTTGATGGCAGCCCTAAAACACAAATGTGCTCTGTCACAGGCCACAAGAAAGAAAGGACTCAGAGAAGAATGGGTTGCTGAGGGAAGGGCAGAAACAGAGGAGTTAAAGAAGGTAAGAGAGAGCCCCTGGCCAGGAGCAGGAGCTTGAGAAGGAGGACCCTTCCTTGGTCACACCTACAGCCCAACACCAAGAGTAGTTAACGGACCTGAAGGATTGTCTCCTTAAAGCGGCTGCTCCTGATTGCCCCACCTTCTCTGACTTCCCATCCTCAGCTCTCCTGCAGGGCTGGTGTGTCTGGACTCCTTGCTGCTTAGAGTGCTGCTTTTGTGTATGTCATGCCACCCCAGACACAGTGTCATTCCCTGCATTTAAATCTCTCTGTCCGCAGTGCACACATACAAAGAGCCCACCAAAAGGCTCTTGCATAAGCATTGGTGTGGGAAAACATCTGCTTACTGATGTAATTGATTGGTCACTTGGCCCTCTTGCCTCACTCCAGTCCCTATGTCTCTCCCTTGTCCCAGCACAACAGCCTGTGGCTGAGAGTTTATCCCTAAGTAGTCCCCTCTAGCCTCACAATTGCTTCCATTTCTTGCTGGATGTGATACAAACTTCATTCTCAGCGTCTACTCTGGCCCTACCAACCCTACCAGTGGTTCTCCAGGTGTGACCTCAAGGCTCAAGTGTATGGCTTGGCATACTTTTCAAATGCTGATTCCCTGACTCACACCCAACTTGGTGACATTCCGACAGATGTAGGCAGACAATGTGCATTTGAACAGAGTCCTCGGGTCAGTCTCATTTGCACTGAAAAATCACGAACAGAGCCACTTCCTTGCCCTGAGCTTAACCTGTGCCTGACGCTTGGCTTCCGTTGCTTCTCGGGAGCAAGCAGGAGGGAAGCGTGTCCACGAACTCTACTTATGAAACTAGTTCCCTTATTTTGTGTCCAACGTAAGCCCAAGCAAATACATAATTATCAAGCACTATTACCCTTACTCCTCAGTCAACATCGTGAACTAAAGAAATGAGTGTGAAGAGTGGAATGTTTAAATTCGGTCCCCTTGCCCCTTAAAATATTTATTTTTCAAGCATCACTCCAAACAGTTTAATTATGCCTTGCTATCTAATGAGTGAATATATGTGGCATTTACAGGCCATCCAGAGGAAAGCTTCATAACTTCTAAATGCCTACATCTCATTGAGTGTCCCATCAAATATTCCCAAGTATTCATTTCTGAGGCGCGATTTCTAGATTGCTAAATACCGCTCTTAACAGCATCTCTGTAGCAATAAAGAAGCCCCTGAGTTAATTCACTGAAGGATTCTACATTGTGGAGGGCACCACTCATAGACCAGTGGTTCTCCAGGTGTGACCTCAAGGCCCAAGTGTATGGCTTGGCATACTTTTCAAATGCTGACTCCCTGACTCACACCCAACTTGGTGACATTCCGACAGATGTAGCCAGACAATGTGCATTTGAACAGAGTCCTCGGGTCAGTCTCATTTGCACTGAAAAATCACTAACAGAGCCACTTCCTTGCCCTGAGCTTAACCTGTGCTTGACGCTTGGCTTCAGTTGCTTCTCGGGAGCAAGCAGGAGGGAACGTCAAAGGGGAATGACAGCATAGCTACCTGGAGAAAATGTGTCAAATCGAATCTCCTGGATATTATCAAATGTCTCTTGCAGAGAATTAATCATGATATGTGGTCTAGTTGGAATATCAGCTAGACTCTTCCTTGTTGTGAGGTGCCGTTGAATCCGTTCCGACCCCAAGTGATCCTATTAAGCATAACAGAACGAGACGCTGGGAAGTCCTGCACCACCTCACCATTGTCCCCATGCTTGGGCTTGCAGCCACTGTGTCAGGCCACCTCCTTGAGGGCCTTCCTCTTTTGCCCTGGCCCTCTACTTTACCAAGCATGGTCTCCCCTAATAACATGTCCGAAGTATGTAACACAAGGCTCACCATCCTTTCCACTAAGGAGCATTTTGGCTATACTTCTTCCAAGAAGATTTGCTGTCCTTCTGGGAGTCCGTGGTACCTTCAATATTCTTCTTCAGACCACAATTCACTTGCATTGATTCCTCTTCAATCTTCCTTATTCAATGTCCAACTTTCGCATGCATAGAGAGCAATGGGAAATGCCATGGCTTGGGTCAGCAGCACCTTAGACCTCAAAGTAACCTCTTTGCTTCCCAATGCTGTAAAGAGAATTTGTGCGGCAAATTTACCTACTGCAACTCATCTCTTGATATCTTAACTGCTGCTTCCATGAGCATTAATTGTGGATCCAAGCGAGACAAGATCCTTGAAAACTTCAACCTTTTCTCCATTTATCATGATGTTACCTATTGGTTCAGTTGTCCAGGATTTGGGTCTTCTTTACATTGAATTGTAATCCATCCTGAAGACTACAATCCTTGATCTTCATCAACAAGTGCTTCCAGTCCTCCTCGTTTTCAGCCAACAAGCTTGTGTCATCTGCAAATCAGAGGTTGTTTATAAACCTTCCTTCCATCCTGATGCCATGTTCTTCTTCGCTGCAGCCACCTGCTCTGATGATTTGCTCAGCATACAGATTAAGCACGGTGAGCATGTACGACCCTGTTCCCACGATAGCTAAAATAACAATGTTCTCAAGAAACAAATAGAAGGTTATTTATCTAAGAGTTTGGGTAAAAGCTAGCAGGGCTGGTGTGATGTTAGGGACCCAAGCTCCTTCTATCTTGTTGCTCTCCCCTACTCAACATGCAGCTTCCAGCTCGTGTCCTAACAGGGCTTCCCCAGCTCCTGCAATTATGTCTGCCCTCCAGTCAGTAAGATAAAAAAATAGAGTGGGGGGCATGTCTCATCTCATTAACAGCGTAACTCTGAAATTGCATACATTGTTTCCATTCATCACTCCTGAAGACATCTAGCGACGAGGGAGGCTGAGACGAGGGAGGCTGAGAAGTGCACCGGGTTCTCTCCTTACCTGTACTCATATCAAGTTTGTAAGTTCTACTGCTCACAGAAAGAGAAGATAATGGGCGTTGCATGACAACTGGTAGTCTCTCCCCTGAATACTTTCAAGAAAAGCTATAGACTAGTAAATAAAACAACTAGACTCATAGGGAGTGTGTGAATGTATGTGTATGCAACTCACAATTCCAGTATTTATCTAACTGCTTTGACATTCGACTGCTTTTTTGTAGTCATAGATGGCCAGGTAAAACATAGAACACCCAGTCAAATTCTAAATTCAGATAAACAACACCTAAGTGTAGAGCATGCTCATATGCTCCAACTATTCCAATTTAACTGGATATCCTGTATTTTTCTTTGCTAAATCTAGTGACCTTGTGCAACCAGAGATTATACATTCAGATACCAGGAAGAAATCATGAATATTTCATCCCAAAAAGGAAAAAGTGGGCCTTTTTTAACAGCTTTATGCCAAGAAGCCAAATTGTTTCTCCCCTGAGTGATGGAGTTTTTGTGACGTAATAGAGTCTCATGTTTGGTAAAATAGAAGGGCAGCCAAGAGTGGAAGGCCCTCAATAATGTGCGTTGACAAATGGTTACAACAGTGGACTCAAACGTAACACTTGTGAGGACCGGGCAGTGTTCTAGTCTGTCCCCTTGAGCCGGAATTGACCCGACAGCACTGAACAACTAGCACTGCATGAAGAAGAGAGTCAAGTTGGGATTGAACCGAAAACACGCAGAAGTGTAGAAAGGCAGTGTGCAAAATTGTCCATAGGCGTCTGGTGCTTTCAGAAGGAGAGTAGCCGCAGTTGAGAGAAAGGGCTCGCCTGGGGCCTAAAGAAGACCACAGAACTCAGACCACACTGTGAGGAAGGTGCAGACTCCAGGCAAAATAAGTGGGTTCTAGAAATGATGGAGCACAGGCAAACGAGGGAGCAAGTCACGAGGATCAGCAGCAAGCCAGCCCAGCCGTTGTAACCAAATAACCAGACCAACTTCCACGATTGCTGAAGTTAGGAGAATCTGATGAGCAAACTTTAGTCATAATTCCAAAAGGTTTTCAAAGCCCTGGAAGTACATGAACCTCTAAATAAACAGTTTGGATCAAGCTCCAAATGGGGAGTTTGGTAGGGTCCCACAGAGAAGTCACATGCAGGCTGGGGCACTAGCTGAGGCATCTTGGACCAGTGATTGACAGCTATTGATAGCCTTTGCTTCATTTTCTCCACCTGTGTCTTCCCAGGTGGGACTGACCTGTGAGCCCTCCAGGACTTCTGCAGCTGCTTCTGACAGAGTCAGTGTGGGTATGGAGGGCCCCCTCCTTAGACCTTCCTCTGGACCTCATGACCACTCCCAAAATTGAACCCAGCTACAGTGAGTATAGCGATTAGCATTCTGCACATTCAATCAGATCCTGAGTCCCTGAGTGGTGCTGACTGAAAGGCTGGAGGTTTGAACTCACCCAGAGACACCTTGAAAGAAAATCCTGGCATTCTACTTCCAGTAATCAGTTTCTAAAATCTGCTGAACACAGATCCACTCTGACACACATGTGGTTTACCATGTGTTGGAATTGACAGGGCAAGTATTTTTTTTGGTGTGTGAGGAACAAGCTGAAAAGACTTGAGTCCCAGCTTCCCTACCAATAGTTTGGAATTCTGGTGGGGATTTAAATCTTCAGACTGAATCCTGACAAGAATCAAGGGTTAGCTCCTTTTCCTAAGACTAGTCCCTATTCCCTAGAGTCCCGGCCTATGAACAATGGAGCATCTATAAGGGACCTCATAATACTGTTGCTTTCTCTGGGTTGCACAGTTAAGGTCACTCCTTGACCCCATAAAATTACTCCTTCCCACATGGATGATCATCAGAATCAGGCCTGAGATGGCAGCACGAAATGTATTCAATGGTTCCCACGGAAGAGGGCATCAGAACTATTCCTGGGGGCTTTAAAGAAGAATCCAAGTACTCAGAGCCAGTCAAAGCCTTCCCAATCTAACTGGGAAAGACTCAGGGTATACGGGTGTCTTGAAAAATCCACAAATAATTCCAGTGTGCTCCCCAGACTACGAAGAGCAATGTACCTTGAACCAGGGATAGCGTCTACTTACCCTGTTCACTTACTTCCTCCACTCCCTGCTCACCTTTCTCCTGTTCTCTATGCCTGTATGGGGCTGGAGTCCAGCATGGCTTGGCCCAGAGTCCAAGGGTGTGACAGTTTCCTGGGGAAGGTAGGGTGCAGAGAATTGATACCCTAAATTAATTGCCTGACATGTTATGTAACCTAGTTTTTGGAACAATTAGATAGTTTTCAATGGTAAGAATAATTTATTCTAAAAAAGAAACCCTTAAAAGTTAAAAACCCAACTGAAAGACTGTAGACAGAAATCCTTGGTAGTAGCTCCATGTGGACAAAGCCATCCTACTGAGAGCTAATACTCACACACTCCCCACTACTCTCCTATCTGACCTGGCTGTCTTTAGTTCCTTCAGGGGGCTGGGGGCAGATGGGGCAGAGAATTAAATGACCAATATCATAGAAGAAGGGCTTGCCTTTATATAGCTACACATAATGAACACATTAGCTAGAATACCTAACAATACTGTCAATATCCTTGCCACAAAAAATGAAAAAAGAGAAGACAACAACAAAATATAAAAGCCATGTTTCTTTTTATTTCCCTCATCACCTCAAGCCCTCTTCAACACCCTTAGCCCTACCCCTTGCCCTACAGTATCCCCTTTGGACCCAATCTCATCTCCAGTTCACACTCTGTACTGACCGGGTCTCTGGAATCATGCATCGATGCACCATCAACCCTAGCATTCAGTGTGATTCTGTCAGTCCACTTCATGTTTAGTTAGCACACCACAAAGCACCAAGGTGTAGCTATTTTCTTCAAAATTAACTAGCTATGTTTATATTTTTGCTGGAGATATTAAATCACTATTGATTAGGTAGGGAGGACTGTATGGGTTGTGATGAGATGTAAGAGCCCCCCAAAAGAGTATTTAAAAAGAAAAGAAGGAAAACAATGTCCTCATTTGTTTTCATTTCAGTTCCAAAATTAATAATCAGCAAATTCTGAATGAGAAAATATTCTGGAATTGTTACAATTTTCACAGTGGCTTTTTGTATTGTTTTGCTTTCATAGTGGTTTGAGTAAATGTTTATAGAGCAAATTAGTCTTCCACTCAATAATTTGTACATATTTTGTTGTATGACATTAGTTACAATCCCCTCGTCACATTTCCTCCTTGGGTTCTCCATTGCTATTTGACCTTCTTTCTTTTCCCTCTCTGCCTTCTGAAAGCTTTGTTTGGGGACTAACGCTGCCCTGTTGGTCTCCTGTGGTTAATTTTCCTGAGGGACACATTCGCCATAGGTATTTTCATTGACTTTACAGGCCTATCTCTTGTTGGACTGAAAGATGATCCCAAGAGTGAGCTTAGTTCCAGATTTGAAAGGTGTCTAAGAGTCACAGGGTCAGGAGTTCTACCTGTCTCTACCAGACCAGTACGTCTAGTCTTTTTTATGATTTTGACTTTTGTTTTACATTTTCTCCCTGTCTTTTCAGGATTTTCTGTGATCATGATCATAACAATTGGTAATGGTAGCCAGCCCATCTAGGTCTGAGGATAATGGCAGCTATAATACACATAGTTTGTTCGTCCTTTGGCCTACTGTTCCCTTGAGTCTTTGACTTTTCTTCACTCTTCAATAATTGCATCGTAAATGGCTGCTTATTAGCTTTTAAGATTTTGTAATTACTTGTCATTGAACAATGTATGGCATTGTCTAATGTTACAACAATGTATAAATGTATAACACTGTACAATGTATAACATTGTCTTTGTTCCACATTGGTTTTTAATCTCTTCTGTAACATATACAATCAGCTGGGAATATTGATATTCTTACTCTTGTCATAAAATTGTCCTTTGTTGTACCACCTGAAATCTCCATTGGTGTAAAGGGAATACAGATCAAATTTTTACATTTTAACACTTTTCCTTTCTTTTCATAAACCTGTCAAATAAGTAATCAAACCTAAGAATAGAATTTACACCTACACAGCCATTTCATAGACATTTTTTTAGTTGATCCTCCTAATAATCCTTCCATATGGACAGGGATCATGAGTCTTATAGACTTGGAAAATCAAGAAAGAAACTTCAGTCTCAGAGAGAAATAGAATTGGTCAAAGACAGAACTAAACTGTAACTCCAGTTTTCTGCCTCCGACTGATACCTCGGGGTTGCTGGGTGGCACACATGGTTTTTCTCCTGGCTGTTCATGGGAAGGTTGGCCTTTCTAATCTGCAGGAGAAGGGTTGGCCTTCTAGTACTGTAAGTTTCAACCAGTTGCCGTCAAGCAGATCCCAACTCATGGAAACTCCTTGTGTTTCAGGATACAACTGCCTCCATCGGGCTCATGACCGTGACCTTTTAGAAAGAAGTCCCCATGGCTTGCTTCTAAAGCACCTCTGGGTAGATTCAAATGACAGATGTTTTTATTAGTAGCTCGGCTCTTAATTGCTTGCATCAGCCACAACCATTGAAAGTCCTATGTAGTGCAATTCTACTCTTACTCATAGGAGGTCACCATGAGTCAGAATCAACTCCTTGGCAAATGGACAACAACAATAATAAATGGTTAGGGAGAAGACATATGGATGGACGAGAACCCGGAGGAAAGGCAGACTTATCACCCGGAAATTCGAGCCTGAACATATCTGATAGGAAAAGGTAGGAGATGTGAAGTGAAGGGAGTCAAAATTTCAACTCAACTTCCTGTTTTGCCCTACTGAAAAAATGGGAAGATCAGGTTCCAACCAGCCAGTGAGTTGATGCCTGCTCACACATGCCCATCGATTCCTTCCTTGGTTTGCTTTCACATGATCCAGTAAAGGAAGTGCGTGACCTTATTCACTAGTTCGTTTTCTAAGCCACGTCCTCTCACCTGGGCAGGTATCTGAACAGGTGAAGAAATTTAACTGCATGATATGGACAATTGTCTGCCCTTCGTTTCCCCCAGAAATATATCCTCCAGGAAACTGAAAACCCAAGGGCACAGGTGAATCAGGAAAAGAGAAGTGCATGGGCCACCCTGATTTAGAATATTTATAATAAGTGACAGTCTATACACTAAATGTGCCCACGTGTGTGCATCACTCAGCTCCTTTTTCATATTGTAATTCTGTCCTCTTCCAGGAGGTATCATTTTCCAAACTGATTGCATTTCCTGTTTTTCAACTTTTGCAGCATTATTGAGAGTTTCATATAACCCGAGCAATATTACAGTTGCCAGTCTTTATAATGACAGGGGCATCAGAACGGTACAGGAAAATAGAAGAGCTCATTGAAAGAACATGCTACAGAAAGAGAAGCCAGGTGTGAAGGTATATATTTAAGATTTCAAAATACAGCCAAAACCGTGGTTCTCGAACTTGACTGCCTCATACAATTATCCAAGAAGATTAAAACAAAAATAAAACCTGGTGGTTGGTTCCCAACCCAGATGATTACCTAGTTTTGTGGACGGGGTCCTGGCATCAAATGTTCTAGCATTTAGCCAGGCTTGAGAATTAAGGCTTTGAAGTAAAAACTCAATACAAAGATGATACCAGAACTCCACTCCCTATTTTTGTCGAAGGTATTACATTCATGATTAGTTTAAAGCATACTAGAATATTTCAAAGAGATCAAACCATGAATACAGGTTCAGTCATTCTCAACAGATCCTTTCGGGGTAGTAGTCCCTCCAGCACTGTTATCGAAGATTGATGGGGAATCTCGCTCAAGATGACTCACCGAAAACCTGAGTTTACCTTTCTTCCTCCTCAAACTCTCCCGCTCTAGAGCTCATTTCGAGACTCTGGTTGAGTTTGTTTTCTTAAACAGTTTTATTGCAATATAATTTGCATATCATACAATTCAATAGTTCAATCCTATCGAGAACAGTTGTACAATCACCACCACCATCAATTTTAGAACATTTTCTTTGTTCTTGTATTCATTGTTATTAGCTCACCATTTTCTCCCAACACCCCCTGCAAATACATCTAAAAGAACCATAATCCGGTCTCTATAGATTATGATCTTGGATTTCATATACAGGAAAACTTTCCAGAAACATCAGCAACAAATAGACTGGAGAAAAAACTCAATGAAAAAGAAAGCAGATGGTACTCTCCCTCAGGAAAGGAACATAGAAGATACAGGTGCTATCACAAAATGTGGTCAAGAATTTAGATGGTGACTGGCTATCAAATAAAATAGTGTCCGGAATCTTAAAGGCTTGTCTGCAAACAAGCAGCCATCTAAGTGAGATGTCAACTAAGTATACAAGGAAGAAGTAAGTACACCATCATCAGTCTCCAAAGGCTTGGAATCCGTATAATCCAAAATTGAAGGAGGAATCCGTATTGGAGCCTAAACTGAGAATTCGGTGTGCAGAAGGTGATGGATGACAGTGGGATCCCAAGATACATTTGCATTTGTGGAACTACTTAGGAAGTAAGCCTCTGGACCACTCCCCTATCTAAACCTGAGGGGAGGGAGGAAAGTGGTCACTAAACAGGGAATATAGAAGATCAAAGGCATAAATCTGACCTGAACAGTTAAAACTGTCAGTAGATCCCTCTATGATGTGGGCTCAACCTGATCTGACTTACAAACTTTTCTGTATTTTTTGGTTCATATTGTGCTCCTAGGTTTTTGTTTGTTCATATTAAAGTATATCTCAGAAGTGTTATGTCAAGCTGTGTTATATCTTTTCCATTTTTCCGTATATGAACCCCAGGATTGATGAACCTACAGAGACAGCAAGTAGAATAAGGGGCTGCGGGGAGGGGGTGTAGTGGTGGTGGTGGAGGGGGTGGAAAAGGGAGGCGATGTCAAGGAGTCCATGTAGAGAAAGAATGTTCGGAAACGGATTGTGGTAGCAATTGTACATTCTACTTGACGTGATTGAAATATGGAATGTTGCGGCACCCAGCAGCACAGCACCTGCTGTTGTTGCTGCCTGCGGCTTCTTCACCCTGTGCCTCCCCAGCCTGGGCAAGGAAATTATGGGGGTGAGGTTCAGTGCACCTGCACGGATGGGCGCAAGATGGTGGACAGGGTGGAACCAAACATCAGAAAATCAAGAGAATGTGGCTGCTAGCCAGAGATCCAGAGCAGAGCTCTTGTGTTCTCTTGGCTGTGGATGCAGAGCTAAGTCAGTTTCCGAAGGCATCTTCAGCCGATGGCAGCAAGGTGGTCAAACGGCCTGCCCTGCATCCCCTCCCAACCCAAACTTTAGAATTACAGCCCCGAGGGCACGGGAAGAGACGGGCAAAGAGGGAAGGGGGAGCTGATAGTATTGATGACTGTATAACCCAACTAGAGGGCAGTGAGCAACAGAATTGCATGTGAATGGATATAATGGATGGTGTGAGATATGGCAAAAATAAATAAATGAGTGAATGAATAAGGGTTCCTGGGAGGGAGGGTGGGAGGAAGGAGATAAAGAGGAGCTGATACCAAGAAGTTCAAGAAGAAAGAAAATGTTTTGAAACTGATTGTGGTAGCAATCGTACAATACTGCTTGATATGATTAACTTTGGAATGTTATGATATCTGTAAAAGCTCCCAATAAAATGATTTTTTTAAAGAAAGAAATATGGAATGTTCCAGGATGCACACCTTCCCGACATGATTGCTGAAGAAAAAGGTGAACATAAGCAAATGTAGTGAAGAAAGCTGATGGTGCCCCGTTACCAAAAGATATAGCGTCTGGGGTCTTAAAGGCTTGAAGACAAACAAGCGGCCATCTAGCTGAGAAGCATCAAAGCCCAAATGGAAGAAGCACACCAGCCTGCCGGACCACGAGGTGTAGAAGGGATCAGTTATCAGACATCAAAGAACTGAAAATCATATCAGTGGGTGCCCGCTTTACTGACA
>NW_022103958.1:20106939-20118358 GCF_000313985.2 Echinops telfairi
ATGGGCAGCTGATACTAGGGGCTAGAGTAGAAGGCAAATGTTTTGAGAATGATGAGGGCAATGAATGTACATATGTGCTTGACACAATGGATGCATGTATGAATTGTGATAAGAATTGTACAAGCCCCCAATAAAATGACTAAAAAATATATATGGAATGTTATGATACATGTATTAAACTCCAACTAATAAAAAGTTAAAAAGTTAAAAGCAGAAACAATAAGTTGTCTTAAGGTGTTGACTTTGGTGCTTCATTTTGATGTGCGTGTTTATTGCTACAATTGCTCTCCGAGTACTATTTTATCTGTGTCTTGGTTTTGGCGTGTTGTAACTTCAAGAGTTCAATTTTTTTTGTTCCTTATTTCTCTGATTACAAAGTAGTTTTAAGCAGGGTGGGGTTTCATGTCCATATATTTGATTTTTTCCCCTTGATCTTCCTATTGTTAATTTCTACTTTTATAGCATTACAATCTGAGAAGATGCTTTGTACTATTTCAATAGTTTTACATGCCTTGTATATGTTCTGTGACCTAGCATATCTATTCCCAAGAAGGTTCCATGTGGGTTGGAAAAGAATGTGTACTGTGTTGCTTTGGGGTGGATTGTTCTGTATATGTCTAAGCTGTCAAATTGATCATTGTGTTTAGTTCTCCCAAGTTTTCACAGCTAATAAGGAAAGAAGCCACAGGTGGTGCAGTGACAGAGTTTCCACATTGGAAGTGGGATAGCTAAGTTCCAGTCCCTAACAATGCATCCCTTGGACTGCCACCAGCTGTCTGCCGATGGAGGCTTCCGTGTGGTGAAAATGGTCTAGGAAGGAAGGCATGGCAATCGAATTCTGAAAATTAACCAATCAAAGCCCTAAGGAGCACAATGGTCTGGGCCACAGCCAATCATAGTTGTAGTGCAAGACAGAGCAAAGCTTAGTTCTGCCGTGCCTAGGCCCCTCGTGAGGTTGGGTTCAACCTGAGTGTGCTGACTTAATTAGTGTGCTATAATTTATCTCTAGGTTCTAATATCCATTCCAAGGTCTACACAGAACACACAGACAAATTTTATGATTGAAGGATTTTTTCTTTTAATATAGTTTTATTGGCAATATAGTTCTCCTATCACACACTTCCACAGTTCAATCATATTAATAAGAGGTGTACAATCATCTCCACAATCAGCTCCAGAACTTTTTTCTCCCCTCTTACATTCGTTATTAGCTACGCATTTCCCTCCGACGTACTCCCCACCCCATGCTCCCAATAAGCCTCCAAGCCAGTTACTGTCTCTATAGCTTCATCCATCCCATCTTCATCTACTGGAAAACATACCCAAAAAGACCAACAATATATAATAGCAAAATAAGCCAGAGAAAAATAGCACAATCAAGAAAAAAGCAGGGAGCATTAAAAACTAGAACGTTTTAAATAGCTCAAAAGGGAGAAAAAATGATCGGGTGTCACATTTTAACCTAATTACATGTGCTATGATCACGTTTACTATATTCTCTATTTGATAGCTAGGCAACTCGTATCCCTCAACTATGGTCAGAAGGAATTCATCAGGGGCTTAATCCATGTAGGGACCCAGCAAATGGATTTTGGTTTCCCACTCTCCTCCATTTGCCTTCTGCACATTAGATATTCACAATTTAAGCTCGGGTACTATTCCCTCCTTCAGATTTGGATTTTATTATTTAAAATTCTTGGATCACACCAATTGGTGTGCTTCTTTTATGAGGATTTAGTTGACATCTCACTTAGATGGCTGCTTGTTTGAAGACAAGGCTTTCAGACCCCAAACACCATCTGGTTTCTTTACCACACTTTACTGTAGCACCTTTATCTTCAATGATCTCTGCATGAAGTCAAGCATCAATCAGGGTCAAGTCATAAGAAACAACCATTCCTAGAATCAAGTGTAAAGCCAAAATCCATTCACACATCTATGGTTTATATGTCTCTGGTTCACTTTAGAGTACTCATTATCATTCTAAACCAGAAACCATTACCAATCACCCCCCTGGGATATAAAACAATTCTATTGATGGTTTCATTAATTTAGGCAATGGCATAGAGTTAAGTCACTGTTGCAAAAGGGAAATTGTACAAGTATAGCTGACTCTGAAATGTATTCCATATATTGTTGATTTATACAGATTAAGCTCTTAAATGATTGGGCACTATTTACATTGACAATTCAAATTTTCCATTTACTGTACATTCATTCACAAGAGCAGAGCCATGTCTAGCAGATTAATACATGTCATAGTAAAACGAGAAGGGCATTAAAATAATAAATAAATCCTGGTGCTGGGTCTCATTTTATTGGGTACTCTAAGAGCCAAGAATCCAAACCAAAATCCGTTAACTGCTACTTCCGTAGCCTTGGGGAGGCAGCCATCTATCTTTTTCTCACATCGGGGAGTTTCAGTCTTAAGTCCAAGGGCTGCAAGTGAGTGTGAGATAAAGCCCAGTTTGTTTAGTGGGATTTCCATGTCAAGTATTTCTGATATGGTCTAAGAAAGATGTTGTGCTCCTTGAAAGGACAGAGTCGAAAGTCACAATAATTTATAGTCCACAACCTAGGTCATCCAGGGCTGGCTAGAAACGAGGCCAAAGGGTCTAATTAGGGAAATAGTATTGGGCTAATTCTCCCCTTGGTTCCTACATAAGTATCAAGCATTTTTCCCAGTGGGGGGTTGCACCTCCCCGTTTTCCCACCAAGAGAAATGGAAATATCTCCTCGAAAACATAGGTGCTCCCCTCCCCACATCTTGATTTGACTTTCCAATAAGGTTCCTTCATCATTCTGGCAGGAATGTCTGTTGATTTGGTGTGACTTTATCACAATGTTGTTTGGCAGCAAATGAATGGTCTTCTCTCTCCCCTTCCTGAAGGGATGACCCCAGCTGAGGTTAGGTCTCCTCTGTCAAGGTTTTTAAAGGGTACATAGGAGGGAGGTGATGTTTGGTTCATGGATGGTGGGCAGGCTATCTATATCTTTCTTTGGAAGATTGGATTAGACATCTATGTGACTTGAGAGCAGAAAACTGCCTACATGTTGGTGTTTATGTTTATAGTAGTGAACTCACAATATTTGTCCTTTTGTGATTGACCAAGTTCACTCAGCATAATGGTTTCCAGGTCCTTCCATGTTATGTCCTTTCATGCTTCCATCACTCTTTGGGGGTTGCCTTCTATTCCGCTGTGTGCATGTATCATAGTTTCCTTACCCATGCTTCTACTATTGGGCACTTGAAATGCTTCCGGCTTCTTGCTATTGTGGGCTATGCTGCGATAAACTTTGGAGAACATACATCTGTTAGGGTTCTGTCTCTTATTTCTTTGGGGTATATGTCCAAGAGTGGTATTGCTGGATCGGATGGGATTTCCATTCCCAGTTGTTTTTTCCCCAGTTGTTTTTAGTTAAAAGATTTGTTAAGGAAGTTAACAAGCTGTAATGCCAGTGAGAAATTCTCAGGATTGAGTTATTTATCAGGACATGTTACAAAGTTCTGCCAAGTCTGCTATCAAATGCCCACCGGTCTTACTACTCTGCTATAAGCTTCGACCCAAAGCCTTCAGCTTAAGCTTGATGGGTCAGAAAACCCAGCTCCCTGATTTAAATGCACAGAGGCACCAATCCAGTCAACTGCAGCCTAACAGCACTCAGTTTCTCATCTTTGGTTCTGCAAATCCAACTTCTCCAATTAAGAGCCCAGATGCATCCCACTCCATAAGCTATCCTCCTGCACAAAAGCGCTCATCTTTACTTGCTCTATGGGTTGGGAAAGCCATTACTCTGTCCAATGGTCTGGACCATGTTTCTGTTGCTGCTCTACTGATTGTATAGAAGGTACGCCTCTTCTATGCACATCTTCTATGCATAATACAAGACGTAATCTCTGTCTTCTGGATCCAGGAAGCTCACTGTGCAAGAATATACAGTCTAGAGGACACTTCCACTCCTGCATTTTGCTGGTAATGAGATCCCTCCTTCTGCTGCTCAGAGAGCTCATTTTATGCACAGCATGATACAAACAGGGAATCCTGTTTGGAACTACTCACAAGCGCATCCTATCAGTATCTTCTTCCACCTTCTTACCAAACCCACACAAGGAAAGGTTGTTTGGTGGGAGTTAGAGACTTCGGCCAGAAGAACCACATTAAATAATGCATTGTCCTTGTACTGAAGGTGCCTAGCAATAACAACCAATAGCACTAGGGTTCAAATACAGCCTCTGATATGCCTTACATAACCTCTGAGCTCCTACTGGATGTGGAATTTATAACAGATCCGGTCAGAATAGAAAACCATACAAATTTAAATAAAGAATATTTAACATAAAAGATTATTAACTACTAATTGAATTAACTACTAAAGGGGCTTATGGCTGTTACTTGCCGTGTATTATTACAAGCAGTGCTCTTAACTCAGGGGAAGGGAAGGTGTGTGTGTTTCCCTCACATTCCTCTCCAATGCCAAGCATGGAATAAGTATTTCATAAATTCTTCATTGGTTTCACAGTGCTTAAAACCAAAGATTTTGCAGATATGATGCTTCAACTTTAAATTCTTTTTCTTTTCTTCTTTTTTTAGTATTTTTTTAGGTCATTTTATTGGGGGCTCATACAACGTTTATCACAATCCATACATTCATCCATTGTGTCAAGCACATTTGTACATTTGTTGCCATCGTCATTCTCAAAGCATTTTCTTTCTACTTCAGCCCTTGGTATCAGCTCCTCATCTTCCCTTCCCTCCCCACTCCTCCTCCCTCATGAACCCTTGATAGTTTATAAATTATTATTTGGTCACATCTCCCTTCACCCACTTTTCTCTTTCCTTCTCCCTGGGAGGGGGTTATATGTAGATCCTTGTGATCATTTCCCCCTTTCTACCCCACCTTCCCCTTCCCCTCCTGGTACCACTAATCTCATTATTGGTCCTGAGAGGTTTATCTGTCCTGGATTCCCTGTGTTTCCAGCTCTTATCTGTACCAGTGTACATCCTCTGGTATAGCAGGATTTGTAAGGTAGAATTGGGATCGTGATAGTGGGGGGGGAGGGGGTAGAGTATTAATGAACTAGAGGAAAGTTGTATGTTTCATCATTGCTACACTGCACCCTGACTGGCTCCTCTCCTCCCCGAGACCCTTCTGTAAGGGAATGTCCAGTTGTCCAGTTGCCCACAGATGGGCTTTGGGTTTCCACTCTGCACTCCCCATAATTCACAATGATATGATTTTTTTGTTCTTTGATGCCTGATACCTGATCCCATCGATCCCTCCTGATCACACAGGCTGGTGTGCTTCTTCCATGTGGGATTTGTTGCTTCTCAGATAGATGGTCACTTGCTTATCTTCAAGCCTTTAAGACCCCAGACACTGTATCTTTTGATAGCCCGGCACCATCAGCTTTCTTCACCACATTTGCTTATGCATTCACTTTGGGTGTGCAATCATGTAAGGAAGGTGAACATCATAGAATGCCAGTTTAATAGAACAAAGTGTTCTTGCATTGAGGAAATACTTGAATAGAGGCCAATGTCCATCTGCTACCTTATGACTAAACCTATAAATATATGTACATAGATCTATTTCCCCATCATCATATATGAATATATTTACATATGTACATGCCTGTATTTAGACCTCTATAAATACCCTTTGCCTCCTAGTTTCAAGTTTAATTTCTTGCTCTGCTATTTCCTCTGGAGAACCTTGGGCACAATTTATAAAGTAGGAATGAACACAGATATTCTGGGCATCAGTGATCTGAGATAGACTAGTATTGGCCATTTTGGAGCAGAAAATCATATGATTTACTATGCTGGGAATAACACAATCAAGAGGAATGGCGTTTCATTCATAATCAAAACAGACATTTTAAGATCTGTTCTGAAATACAATGCTGTATGTTCCAGGATTATGTCTATCAAATTTCAAGGAAATACAAACAATACAATTATTATTCAAATTTCTGCACCAACCATAAAGCTAGTAATGAAAAAACTGAAGAATTCTACCAATGTCTTCGGTATGAAATTGATCAAACATGCAATCAAGAATTATTGATAGTTATTGGTTATTGAAATGCAAACTTTGGAAACAAAGAGGAAAGAGGAAGGAACAGTAGTTGGAAAGTATGGTTAGGGTTATAAAAACAAGCTGAAGATAGAATGATAGAATGTTACAAGACCAATAACGTCTTCATATCAAATACCTGTTTTCAACAACACAAAAGGAAATGATACTCATGAACTTCTCCAAGTAGAATACACAGAAATCAAATTGAATACATCAGCGGGAAGAGAAAATGGAGGAGCTCCATATCAGCAGCTAAAAGCAGGCCAGGGGCTGACTGTGTAGCAGATTCAATTGCTAACATGTAAGTTCAGGTTGAAGCTGAAGAAAATTAAAGCAGCCACAAGAGTCAAAATACAACCTTGAGTCTACCCCATCTGAATTTCAAGAACAGATTTGCTGCACTCAAAGCTAGTGACAGACAAGCCGATGGGCTATGGAAGGACATCATTCATGAAGAAACAAACGGTCGATAAAAAGGACACAAAAGATAGAAAATATCACAGTAGATGTCAGACACATTCAGCATATCTTAAACTGAAAGAACTCAAGAAAGAAATTCAAGCCTCTAGATGCAATATTGATATTTCTATGAGCAAAATATTGAATGATGCCAAAAGTAGCAAAAGAAGACGGAAAGACCTGAACAAAAAATCATATCCATGTGAATGAGGGGGAGTGCGGAGTGGAGAACCAAAGCCCATCTGTAGACAATTGGACATCCCTTTACAGAGGGTCACAAGGAAGAGAAGAGCCAGTTAGGATGCAGTGTAGCACTGATGAAACATACAACTTTCCTCTAGTCCTTTATGCTTCATACCACCACCACTACCACCACCACCCACTATCATGATCCCAATTCTACTTTACGAATCCGGCTAGACCAGAGCATGTAGACTGGTACAGATAAGACCTGGAAACACAGGGAATCCAGGCCAGATAAACCCCTCAGGACCAATAATTAGAGTAGTGATACCAGGAGGGTAAGGGAAAGGTGGGGGGAGAAAGGGGCAGCCGATCACAATGATCTATATATAACCCCTTTCCAGGGGGACAGACAACAGAAAAATGGGTTAAATGAGATGTCGGTCAGTGTAAGACATGACAAAATAATAATAATTTATAAATTATCAAGGGTTCATGAGGGAGGGAGGGATAAAATAAGGAGCTGATACCAAGGGCTCAAGTACAAAGAAAATATTTTGAAAATGATGATGGCAACAAATGTACAAATGTGCTTGACACAATGGATGGATGGATGGATTGTGATAAGAGATGTATGAGCTTCTAATAAAATGATTTAAAAAATATGATGGAAAGAGTAGAGTCACTGTACCAAAAAGAACTAGACATTCCACTATTTCAGGAAGTAGCAAAAGAGCATGAACCAATGATACTAAGGAAGAAATTCAAGCTACACTGAAAGCAGTATCCAAAAACAAGGCTCTAGGAATTGGTGGAATACCCATTAAAATATTTCAACAAACTGATGAAAAACTGGAAGTTTCTTACTTCCATGAAGCCTATTTACTCATCTGTGCAGGAAATATGGAAGACAGTGACTTGACAACTGACCAGAGGAGATCCATATTTGTACCCATTCCCCCAAAAATGTGACCTAACAGAACACTCAAATTATAGAACAATGTCATTGATATCACATGCAAGTAAAATTTTGCTGAAGATCATCCAACAACAGTTGCAGAAGCACACTGACAGGGAACTGCCAGAGGTTCAAACTGGATTCAGAAGAGGACATGGAGCAGGGATATCATTGCTGATGTCAAACAGATCTTGGCTAAAAGCAAAGAATACCAGAAAGATGTTTACTTGTGTTTTGTTGACTATTCCAAAGCAATCAACTCTGTATATCATAACCAAAATAATGGATAGCCTTGAGAAGAATGGGAACTCACAGCATTTCATTGTGTGCATATGGAACTTGTCCATCGATAAAGAAGCAGCTGTGTGAACAAAACTAGAGAATGCTGCATAGTTTAAATCAGGAAAAATGTACACCTGGGTGGTATCATATCACCATACATATTCATTCTATATGCTGAACAAATGACCAGAGAAGATGGCTTATATGATGAAGAATGTGGCATCAGGATTGGAGGAGTGCTTATTAACAACCTGCAATATTCGAATGACACAACTGTGTTAGCTGAAAGCAAGAAGCACTTGAAACACTTGCTAATGAAGATCAAGGAGTCTAGCATTTATAGTGGATTAAAATTCAAGGTAAATAAAACCAAATTCTATATAACTGGACCCACAAGTACATCATGATAAATTAATGAAAGGTTAATGTTGTCCATGGTTTTGACATTTGCTATGTTAGCAATATATTGAGTTATTACTCACATTCACATGACATTAAATGTATGCTAGAGTGCATGTGTGTGTATCATATATTTTTTCTCCATTGACATAATCATTTTGTTCTGTGACATTGAAAAAAAAAGTTTAATGTTGTCAAAGATTTCATTTAGCTTGGATCCACAATCAATGCTCAAGGAAGAAGCAGTAAAGAGTTCAAAGATGCATTTCATTGGGTAAATCTACTGCAAAAGATCTCTTTAGAGTGTTGAAAACCAAGGATGTTACTTTGAAGATTAAGGTGTGCCTCACACCCAATCCATGGTATATCCCATTGCCTCATTTGCATGTGAAAGTTGAACTTTGACTAAGGAAAGCAGAAGGGGGATTGATGCATTTGAATTGTGGCGCTGGTGAAGAATATTGAGTGTACCATGGACTGCTAAAAGGCCAAAGTCTGTCTTGGAAGAAGTATGGCCAGAGTGCTCCTAGAGGAAAGGATGGTGAAAGTTTGTCTTATATACTTTGGACATGTTGTCAGGAGAGATCAATCTCGGGAGAAGGGATAGCAAAAAAGAGGAGAGCCCTCATGAGATGATTTGACACAGTGGTTGCAACAATGAGCTCAGTCATAGGAACAATTGTGAGGATGGTGCAGGGCGGTGCAGTGTTTTGTTCAGTTGTGCATAAGGTCACTATGGATCAACACAAATTCGATGACAGCAACAATTAACAATTAACAAAATGTGGATAACAATAATGATATACATGAGGGCAACAAATGTACATATGTGCTTGACACAATGAATGTATGTCTGGACTGTGATGGGAATTGTACGAGCCCTCAATAAAATAATTTTTTAAAATACTGATATTCAAGATTATGGAAATAATTATGTGGTTTAATAAAGGAAAATCACTCCACTAAGTCATACCTATTATCATTATTATTAAGATTCCTTGGCTTCTCATCTACTGAAAGACTTTTCAGTATAACCATTGGGACAATGTTTGAAAACCTACAAGACATTCTTTTACCTCATTTGCACTTTATCTGCAATAAGGACCATCCTATATTATTCATCCCTTTTTGAAACATTGGTGTTTTTTGCTTGTTTTGTTTTGTTTCTTGTAAAAAAAACAAAAACACTGAATGTTAGTGTCAGGTCAACATCCACACTATCCCACCAGAAATCTCTTATGCACCAGCCTGCTGAAAGTTAGCCTTCTTTAATCTGAGTATATTTCTCTGCTTGGTTAGCTTTTTTTCCAGCTTTCAACATGAGCCAATTGGCTTTAATCACAAGATGTTATCAAAAGGAGATTGGGCAGATTGTGGGTAATAATAGAGATAATTGCCAAGGAAAAATGCAAAGAGGTACCCCCACAAAAATGTAATTGCTCTGAAAGGAGTGGAGACTTCGTAGTATGTATTTTTTTCCCACTAGGCAGAGCATCCAGAAGCTCACTCTGAGTTAATGCACCCAGTGGCATCTCCTGGGAAGGTTCTCTCTGATCACAGTGAATTTTGTCATGACAGCAGTTTCACTTGACCCTCGGGGGTTTTTTGTTTTTTGTTTTTTTGTGTATGATGGCCGACTTAAGACAACAGTGTGCAGCTATGAAATTTTCATTCCTGCTCAAGAAAAATGCCACAGAAACCGCTTACAAGGACAGCACTACAGGAAAAGCTCAATTGTACAAGTGGTTTTCTCATTTCAAAAAAGTTAAATGTTGATTGAGGACAAACCTCATCCTAGACATCTGTCAATTTGCCAAATGGACTAAAATGTCAACTAGTGGTGCATTTGGAGTTCACTCCACCAAGTCAAACTGTTAATCAAGCTTTCTATTTAGAGGTTCTGAAAAGATTGCTTAACGGTGCAACAAAAAAGGCCTGATTTGTGGCAGACAGGGGACTGGTTTTGCCACTACGACAATGCACCTGCTCATGCAGCCATCTCAGTGGACCAGTGTTTGGCAAAAAGCAGCATGCCTCTCTTGCCCCACACACCTTACTCAACTGACTTCATTCCATGCAACTTCTTTTTGTTTCCATGAATATACAATTTCTATTTGTTTCCGTGAATGAAGAGGGACATAAAAGAACAGTGATTTGAAGACATAGAAGAAGAAAAAATGAGGGAGCCCAGGGACAAGCGAACAATAAGAGATCTAAAACCGATAGTGAGGAGGGTGTACAATGCCTGGTGGGATTCAATCAAGGGCAATGTAGCTGAGAGGAATAACTGAGAGCTGAATGAAGGTTGAAAATTATAGTGGGACAGGAGGAAAGTAAAAGAAAATGAGGAAAGAACTAGGTGGAAAAAGACATTTATAGAGGTATATAGGTATGTACATATGTTAATATATTAATATATAATGATAGGGATATCGGTCTATGTACATATTGGTATATGTTAAGTATTAAAGTAGCAGATGGACATTAGACCTCTACTCAAGTACTTCCACAATGCAAGAACACTTTGTTCTAGTAAACTGGCATTCTATGATGCTCACCTTCCCAACATGATCACTGAAGACAAAATGGGTGCATAAGCAAATATGGTGAAGAAAGCTGATGGTGCCCAGTTATCAAAAGATATAGCATCTGGGGTCTTAAAGGCTTGAAGATAAACAAGTGGAAATTTAGCTGAGAAGCAACAAAGTCCACAAGGAAGAAGCACACCAGCCTGTGTGACCATGAGGTGATCAGTATCAGGCATCAAAGAACAAAAAGTCATATCATTGTGAATGAGGGAGAGTGCAGAGTGGGGACCCAAAGTCCATCTGTAGGCAACTGGAGATCCCCCTACAGAAGGGTCGCAGAGAGGAGACAAGCCAGTCAGGGTGCAGTATAGCACCAATGAAACATACAACTTTCCTCTAGTTCTTTAATGTCCCTCCCTCGCCCCTCCACTATCATGATCCCAATTCTACCTTACAAGTCTGGCTAGACCAGAAGATGTACACTGGTACAGATAGGAACTGGAAACACAGGGAATCCAGGACAGATAAA
>NW_022103958.1:20119389-20122340 GCF_000313985.2 Echinops telfairi
GTGAGGCTCCCTAAGCCATTTATCTCTCCACCTTTCAATTAACCCCATATGTGTTTATTGGCCAGGTTGGCACAAGAAACTTTATCTCATCCAGAGTGCAGTGCAGCACCGACAAACACATGATATTCCTCTAGTTCTTGCAGATTGCAGCCAATGCTTAATCACTATGTCACTGGGTCCCTTTCCTCTAGTTCTTTAATGTTTCCACCACCACCACCCACCACCCCAATCATGATACCTTACAAATCTGGCTAGACCGGAGCATGTACACTGGTACAAATAAGAGCTCTCAACAAATAGAATCCAGGACAGATACCACCACCACCCTCCGGGAATAGTAATGGGGGTAGCGATACCATGAAGGTTGGGGGAATGTGGGGAATGGGAGAATGAAGGGGGAACCAATCTCAAGGGTTGATGTATATCCCACATATACACACCGAGAGTGATGAACAACAGAAGCATGGGTGAAGGGAGACAGTGGACAGTGTAATATATAAAAACAATAAAAATTTATAATTTATCAAGGGTTCACGGGGATGGGGGGAAGGGGAAAAAGAGCAGCTGGTACCAAGGGCTCAAATCCAAAGGAAATATTTTTAAAATGATGATGGCAACATATGTACAAATATGCTTGAAACAATTGATGTATGCATTATAAGAACTGTAAGAGCCCCAATAAAACAATTTACTAAAAACAAAACTGAGGGGAGGTGCTGACAGCCATACAAACAGATGAGTTTGAAAAATGTTTCCAAGAATCAAATCACTGATTTAAATGTATTAAGTGTAATGGAGAGTACTTTGAAAGTGATAAGGTTGTTTTGTAAAAAAAAAAATTAAATACATAACTTTGAAAAAAATCCGGTTTGGGGGAGATGTCCCCTTGTGCAGATTGAATAAATGTGATAAAAGGATATAACCCTGAAGAAAATATTTCCTGATTTTAAACCACACACTATTCCTTTGTTCCACTCAAATGATTGCCTCTTGGTCCATGTACTGTTTCCACATGAACTCAATGAAATGTTCTGAATTCCCATTCTTTTCCAGGCTAGCCATAGTTTGTTATGCTCTACACAGCAGAAGGTCTTGGGGCAGTCAATAAAACACAAGTCATCATCTTTCTGGTATACTCTTCTTTCAACCAAGATTCATCTAACATCAGCAATGATATCCTTTGTTTCACATCCTCTTCTGAATTGGCCTTGAATTTCTGGAGTACATCTTATCAAATGTACTCCTACAACTGTTGTTGAATCACCTTCAGCAACATCTGACTTGCCTGCGATATGAAAGATACGGTTTGATAATTTCTGCATTCTGCGGGGTCACCTTTCTTTGGAATGGGTATAAACAGGGTTCTCTCCCAGTCAGATCGCTGGGTAGCTGCCTTCTAAATTCCTGGGAATACATGACTAAATGCTCCCAGTGCATCCTCAGTGTCTGTCTGTCAGTTTGTCATCCTGTGGTAGCTTGTGTGTTGCTGTGATGCTGGAAGCCGTATTTCAAATACCAGCAGGGTAGCCTCAGGTACACAGGTTTATGCGGCGCCTACAGACTCAGAACCGAGTATGAAAGAGGAATGAGTTGTTCAGTTCTAAGGCATTAACCATTGAAAACCTTATGAATAGCAGTGAAACAGCTTATTCATGGTGGTTTTAAAATTTGAATAACCATGCACCTTATTCCCATTTTAGTTTCATTTTCAATAAACAAAAGTTCTTTTGCATATGTGGAAATACTTGGAAGTAAATATTTGGAAACACCAGCAGTCCACACATTGAATTGTGGGTCTAATTACAAGGATTTGATCTCAGCATTCACTCTCCTCATCAAACCCTATTCTTAATAAGAGCTTGTCTGATTGGACTGGTTTGAGTCTGTTTGTTATTTCTCCCTACAAGCAACTATAGGCTTTATTAGAATAAAATTGGTGGCTTTAACCAGTTATTCTATCCAACATTAACTTATTATATAACTTATTAATTACATATCAAATAAGTATAATTATATTCAATAGTTTAGGTAGATAGCAATGATATAGGCATAGATATGGATATAAATAGATATATAAATATCACTGTAGGGGGACTACTGAAAAAATTCACAGCACAAGTCACGTTTGGATTTTAAAATCCACTAAAAGGATGAGAAAATTCATTTTATTCTATAAGACTCTTTGAAAGGATATACCTATTTAGAACCAATGTGCACCCTTCGAGAAAGTAAATTGTAGCCCTTTTCTGATTCGAGTTATTGCATTCTCTGCTGGTGTTAATCTCTTCCCACACAAAACTCTCCCAGCTTTGGCTTTGAACCTCTAGACTCAAAAATCTACTGGAGCTTTATCCTACATTCTGTGAGCAGCTGCATCCCAAATTCTAGGCAGAACTATTCTTACGATGAAGTTTGACTATTTTATGCATGTGTCTGCCTCCCAGAGCGGGGAGCCTCTTCCTGGAGGCCTTTGCCCAGGAGCAATCACAGTTTATTACCTGTCTGAGATTCAAGCCTGGATGGCTTTTAATTTTTTTATGCTTAACGTAGAGAAAACGGAATTGCTTTTGATTGATTCTACTGGAGTCTGTGATGCGTGTGCCTCGCTTATCGTTCAATGTCTCATAGGAGGCTTACAGCCCAAGACTCTCTAGCCAGCTGTGTCAGTGCCGCGGAAGGACTGGAGGAAGGGGCAGCTTCCGATCGTCCACTACTCACTCTGGTACTCTTGGGGCCACCTGACCCAAGACAGCCAGAATCTCACTTTCCTCAACTTCTCAAATGTGTTTTACACACCGTTGTTGCTAAGGAGCAAATGAAAATAGCCTATACCGGTAGGTAGATTAGATAGAGAGAATAGATAGATGATAGATAGATAGATAGATAGATAGATAGATAGATAGATAGATAGATAGATAGATAGATAGATAGATAGATAGATAGATGATAGA
>NW_022103958.1:20122440-20141709 GCF_000313985.2 Echinops telfairi
TAGATAGATAGATAGATGATAGATAGATAATAGATGATAGATAGATAGATAGATAGAGAGAGAGAGAGAGAGAGAGAGAGAGAGAGAGATAGATAGATAGACAGACGTTGTTTGCCACTATCTAGTCAACTCCAGCTCACAGTGACCTTCTGTTCAACAGAAGGAAACGTTGCCCAGGCCGGAATCATCCCTCAGTCACAGGCAGGTGCACATCCATGGCTGTGGCTTTCTCGCTGACCCAGCTCACCTGAGGCCTCCTTTGCCCTCACTGGATCTCTCCTTTATTCAATATGGCAATGAACCACTCCTGACGGCAGGTGCAAAGTGAACGGGTTCTGTTGAAATCACTCAGGTTTTCATGGGCAAATTTTGACCGTTGATTTCCAAGCCTTTCTTCCAAGTTTGCATTACTCCACTGAAGCTGATCCTCCAGGTTGGTATTTGAACTACTGATGGTACAGTTTTCAGCATCACAGTAGCACTCAGACCACCATAGCATTACAATTGACAGATAGGCGGCTATATATTATGAATAGATAAGCCAACACCACTACCAGTTAATCAATTGCAACATAAGATAGAGTAGAGCTGTCCAAGGCCACAGTCTTCACTGAAGCAAACTGCCACGTCTTTCTGCTGAGGGGGTGCTGGAAGGTTCAGAACACGAGCCTTTTGGTTCATAGCTGAGCCCTTTAGCCACTCCACCACCAGAAAACAACAAAAAATGCAAACATCATGTAATACTAAAAATGTGTATATGTATAAATACGTGTTGCCATTGAATCAGTTCTGACCCATGGCGACCCTAGGCTTTAGATGTCTGCCAGGAGACAGATAAACAAGTAGATGGAAATGCACATATATGTGCTTTTTATTAACATATTCCTGTTAGCTGTTTGCACCACTCAAAAACTTTACATGAGTGTAAGTCAAAAAGTACTGTGACTGTGGTTGCATTTCACGCATACACGGGTTTATCCCAAATAAAACATTTTCAAACATGCCTCTGTGATCAATAGATGGCTGCAGACAAGTTCTCTCAGCAGTATCCTTCTCTTGCTTGTATTGGGATGCCTTCAAAATCAAGGTCCAATCAAACAATGGTTTCTGGTGGTATCTGCTGGGCCAGTTCATTTAAATCAGAGAGGTCAACTCCGAAGGTGATGGCAATTGTTCTTTGGGACTTGAAGGGGAATCTTAATAGATTTTCTTTTTTTAAAAATGGTTATGGAAACTTATTATGTAAAAGTTTAAAATGTGAAGGCTGCACTGGTGAGAAAGGAACCAAGAGCATTACATCCAGGACTTTTATTCCATCATGGCAACGTACCTGCTCACTTTCAGAGCAACCAAATCTCTCCTGTTGGAATTCCTCTGGGAAACATTGTCCCATCCACCCAACAGCCTTGATCTTGCCCCTTTGGGCTTCTTTTTCTCCCCATACTAAAAAAAAAATTTTACAAGAAACATATTTGAAAGGAACATAATTTGAGTCCCTTTAGGATACTAAGACTGACATTTTTATGTGCTGTACATTGAAAAGAACAGAGTTCTGGGAAGGGCTAGAGAGAGGGAAACACCCCTTTTACTGTTTGGCTCACTGTTGGGTGGTGGAAGGTGGAGGGGTAAACTATGATGGTCATTAATAAACTACAAACACTTCCTCGGAAGATAAATGCACGTTGTGTATTACACTCACTCCCCGGAGCACCATTAATTAACATTATCAAGAACGGCTCCAGAGGAGAAGTTTGTGCCAATTACCTTATAGAAAACACATGAATTGAACAATAGTGAAACCTTTAATAAAAAGCGCAAGAACTTAAGAAAATGCAAGACAACGCTCTCTTTTCCAAATTTTTGGTCCATGTTAAATCAGCAGTAAAGGCAATCTTGTCTTCTTGTCTGGGCCTGGAAGAAGCACCATTATATTTCCATTGGCAAACAATTCCCCTCCCTCTATAAATCAACAGCATTTCCTCCTACCCCCCTCCGAGCTTCAGCAGCTGTCATAAGGCTGCCAAGTAGAATAATGATTCAGGACCCACAGACCCCGGTGTCTTTTTGAACGGCTCCCAGACTCACTGGTTCCAGGACCAATAAATCATTGCTCTGCAAGTCATCTGGAACACTGGGTGAGCACCGAGGCAAGAGTCAAGGTTCCATGCGACTTTTAGGAGGGATTTGTTCTTCGAGGGCAGGGGGCAAGTGTTTTTAGTTCTCATTCATTTGGTCACAGAAAACCCTTTCTCCTGATCTTTGAACGGCTTCCTCGCTGCATGTTTTTCGTCCTCTGGATCTTTAATAATGTCACTTCAGTGTTCAGATACCACTATTATTTTCTCTTGATTTGGAAGCACTTCCTGAGCCCCCGCTGTGTATTAAAATGTAGCGCTCCGGATTCTTGCTGGTGGGGTTCTCCCTTCCTTCTAGCCCACTTCCTGTGGAGGTGACATACTCGGTAAAGAGTCTGCCTGTTTTTAATGTCCCTGGCAAATGGAGACAAAGTTATTCCCCCTTTTTGCTCCAAGAAACAGATCAAACGCCAAATTTTTGCTTTTTTTATTTTGAGCAATTAAAAATAATAATCTTTATAGTAATACTCTAGGAGGCTTATCCTATAAAAAGCTCCTGCATGTCCATCCTATCTCTTGGGAGAGCTGACTGTGAACTGTGCTTCCAGATGCCACAGAGAGCACAAGGGAAGGACAAGGACTTCGTGTTTGAAGGCGCATCTAACACTCCAGAGTGGAGACTTACTGCGGTAGCTGCAAACACAGCAAGGCTTTCTGGTTTCTGCCTGAGCATGTGATCTGCCCAGGCATTTCTGCCTTAGCAATTTGTGGAGGACACCACAAATTGGCTTTTTAAAATTTTGGCTTTTTAAAATTCTCCTGTCTTGATTTTATAAGCAATATCTGAACTGAAAATTAAGCATTGTCCTCATCCTTCTTGCTCAAATTCAGGAATATGAGTTGTTTAAAAAGAAACTCACATCCCTCTATGATTACTCTTCTTTTCCAAAAGACACTGATTTTAGTTACATAGAAATTGAAACTTCAGATGCAGCTGCGTTTAGACTAAAAGACTCCCTGGGACCATTGTCCTGAGACACTGTCAAACTCTGACCTGAAACTATCCCCTGAGGTCGCCTTTAGTGAAATAACAAATGGGCACACCATAAAGGGTGAAAAGACAAGGAGGCAGGGAAATTAGAGTCCTAGAAATGGAATAACTAGAACTCAATTAAGAACATGTGGGCAAATTATTTTTAAAAATAGAAGTAATGTCTCTGAACAATTTTTGTAGAAATTGTCAAATGGAAACCTAATTTGCTGTGTAAATTTTCACCAAAAGCATAATAAAATACTCTTTCTTAAAAAACTCAGATGAGATTTTGGACAAGAGTTTGTATTCCTCGTGCCATGGTAACCGTTGCTATAGGTGTGCAAAATCCACTGAAGAATAATGAAATTGAAGGATGAAACTTCAAGGAAAAACAGGAGAGTCTAATTATCTAGGGTCTTTCCCCCAAATAAATGACTCTAGTGACTTTATTTTTTTTAATCATTTTATTGGGGGCTCATGCAACTCTTATCACAAGCCATACATACATCAACATGAGACTGAGAATTATCTCATACTCTTCTTTCAGGAAGGGGGACTTTAATTCTCCCCCACTCTGAGTAGGAGCTTGGACGAGTGAGTTGCTTCGATCCAGGGGCAAAGTGTATCTTTGCATGGAAAATCTACTAGACGCCATCGCAATGGAGCAATGAAGGCAAATATCACTGTTAAAAGACCTATCCTCATCGTGTATTCTCTTATAAGGTGCGGGTAGACGGGCACATCCCCTTGGCGCTGGTCTTCCCTCAAATGCATAATCCCCACCTCATTGGGGGCAAATAGGTGTGCGGTTGTCTGGTAGAGACGCGACTGTTCGAAGCAGAAGGAGCAGCATGACAATGACTTTAAGCAAGGCTGGATGGCTTCCAGGATTAGGAAGAAAGCCAAGACTTGGGCTGAGAGGGCAGAGAGTGGGGTCTGGAGAGCGGACAGGGGAGTCCACACAGAATGTTAGCATCAGGAAAAAACCGGCTATTTTAACCTAGAGTTCTAGAAAATCATTAGACTTTTATGTAAATTATGATTCAATGTCTTTCCAGTAATGTGTGTATTTCCTAAGTTCTTGAATCAATTGTATTCATGCTTCGAGATGAGTTAAATATCCTAGTTATTAGATTCCTTTCGAAACAAGCATGTTGTTTCCAAACCCTGACTTCATTCGGTTATTTCAGAAGTGAGAAGAGGAATTTAGATAACTACACCAAGACTGGATAACCCAGAGAACAAAGCAAACTCATCATTAATATGATAGCTTCAAGTTGAGCCTGTGTTGTGCAAGGGCTCTTTTAAGGGTAGGGGAAAAAATGGCAATGAAACGCTTCCCTTGGGCATTTCTACTGATGGAAGAAATTTTCGAAAGTAATATACATTTTAAAAACAGAAGACATTTGCTATTTGTCTCAAAACCTATGTTCCCTTCAAGCAATGAGTTGAGTTGAGTTGCAGTAAGTCATAGAATGGGTAAATATGAGTCTCTGAGCAAGTGAAGAGCCTTACCAATGGACTCCTCAGCATACCAACAGCTCGCCCATTTAGTTTGCCCTCCCCATTGTCAGTCTTAGTAGAAGCCAGGGTGCCACCACCAACTATAGATCCACCTGCCTGAGGAAGATAACTTAGGCTCATTTGTCTGCGTGTCCCCCTCCCCAGGACTTTGACTCCTACATAGAAGACACAAGAGCTACCTACCTCCTGGTAAACTTGGGAGTAGGGGCAACAAGTGCCCGTGGTCAATGACTATGACTGCGTCAGTAGCAATGGCCAGGAACAAGACAGCTCCTGTGGCATAGTTTGGGCTATGATGTCAGCTTCATTTAGTTCCTTCCAGTGTGCCATTCTCTCCTCTGTGGGAGACCCACTATCTTTAGTTACAGGTCCTTTTCCTAACATGCGTGACTAAGGAGCCTGACTAGTAAAAATAGCAGCGCCCACTAACATACCATTCATGATTTGTCAAGCACCGTTTGTTCTAAGGGGAGAAAAATGGGGCTTCCTACTCCCATAAAGAGTTGCCGTCTCAGAAACTCCAAGGGAAAGCTCTACCCCATCCTATAGGGTTGCTATAAGTCAGCATCCACTCAATGACAGTGAGTTTGGTATTTTGATTTTTGGTTTGTTCTAAGTGCGTAGCTGTAAATAGCATTTCCTTGAACGCTAGTAAAATTGAGAGATACCTTTCTCTGCTGACAGACTAAAGCCATGTGACAGAGCAATTTACTTTAATAAGGAAAAAAAAAGTGTATGTAGACATCTTTTGCTAGGGTAGTGATTACAGGTGAGATTTTCCCTTTGAGCTCTAAACACCCTCTCCCATGGGTATACCATATCTATAATTTTGAAAGGAAAGACATTTTCCCATACTATATATTTATCCCAGCGCTCCAAGATGACTCTCCTCCAAGCATGGGGAAATCCCTATAATCATTCCCTCAGCTACCATTTAAGATCATGAATTTCAGGGCCACGTTCAAAGTCTCTATTGGTAGGGCAGATATTGACCATAATGTTCAACTAAAGTTGCCAGGAACAAATCCTAAAATGTGCTAAAATGTAAGTCCTTATCAACTGCTGTCCTGGGGTTAAGAGCCTGTCCTGTTACACATCGTTGGCTACGTGAGCCACTGCTCTGCCTACCCAATCATTCTTTCTGCACTTCAGTTTTCTGCTTCACACAGTTGCTCAGAGATCCATTCAGGTTCATGAAGATGAACAGAAAGAAGGCATGATGCCTTTGACTCCCAATTTAGCCTTCGATACAGGCACATTCCCAGGGGTATCCTATGCCCTCGACTTGTGATGCTCTTGTTGCCATGTCCCCACTTCTCAAGCTTCAAAACCCACCTTCCCTGTGACAACTTCTCCATATCTTTAACTAGAAAAATTCTTTTCCTAGGATTCCAAAAGATAAACTTAATCGTAAGTTGAGCCACAGGAACTGGTCATTTTTGGAAATCCACACAATTAAATATGGTTCAACCTACGTAATTCATAGTTGACAGCACCACCGACAGTTTGCAACACTGGAAACCCAAAACTCAAACTCCAAACTCGCCACCAGAGAGTCAGTTCCTGCTCATAGCAACTCTGAAGTACGGAGTAGAATTGTCCTGGGGCTTCCAAGATTGTAACTCTGAGAGTAGAAAGTCTCATCTCTCTTCCTGGGAGCGTCTGGTGGTTTCAAACTGCTGACCTTGGGGCAGGCTGCCCAACATGCAAACACTACGCCATCGGGGCTCATACTGGCAGTCCTGTGCAGACAATGCACAACATCTGAGGTCGCTTACTATGGCCTACAAGAATCTGCTGGGTCCTCTGGATCTATCTTGACTTGGTTTTGACAGGTGGGCCCCATATCTCCCTATCTAAGATCTTTTTCACGTATTTCAGACATTTCCAGAAAAAAAACCATAGAGGTCCCTTCCAACTTAAACATCACTTATTTATTTAAGTGATTTTATAAATGAGGGCTACTCAATAGTTCTGGTTAATCACACAACCTAATTATCACTCAAATTTCAAAATGCGTGTACTTTGTAAGCAACAATTCTACTTGAAAATACACGTGACAAATATACCCACACACATGCAAAATTATCTATGTTGGCAGACATGCATTGCCACTTGGGCTGGTAACATCAAAGGGCTATTGTAACTAATTAAACTCCACTGTAACAGTAGTGTGAAATGGAATAACACTTCTCTAAGAAACAGCATGCAGTGAGGAAGTCAGGGACAGACAATGTCACGGCAGGTTTCACGTCCATGAGGAGGCGGTGTAGAAAATTCATTGTGTGCATCCTACTTGTTTAACTACCAGACTATCTCGAGAGGACTATGCCACAATGGTTCCCCCAGGGAAGAGAACTGGGTGGTACAGAAAAGGAAAGAGACTTGCCTGTCATTGCGGGTCATTTTGTACCATGTGCATGGGTTACTTACTAAAAATGAAAAATAACAGATTTTTTTTTTAATTAGGCTTTTTGATGGCAACAAATGTACATATGTGCTCTACACAATGGATGGATGGATGGATTGTGATAAGAATTGTACGAGCCCCCAATAAAATGATTTTTTTAAAAAGAATGAAGTCTCCTTGGGGAAAAAATTATATTTAAATTTTCCCAACTAAGCTGGTTAATTTACGTTTTCTCCATACTATGCAGTACTGTGTTATATAAGACAAAGGAAAATGTTCACAATGAAACTGGAAATAAAACCATATATGCTGTAAAAAAAAGGGGGGACTTTCCTTCAAATGCATAAGATTGAGAAATAAGAGCATGTCCCCACTTTGTTACTGATTGAAGGATTTCACTTCAGTGTCCCTTATACTGATTCCACAGAGACTTAGATGGGCCCTGCCTCTTCCCATCTGGTTCATTCCAACCCTTCTAAAAGTAAGTTGAAGAATTTATTCAGAGAGCCATATTTTCCCCAACAAGAAACGTCCCAAACACTCTCAAGCTTCCTTAGTTTTCTCTTTCAAGACTCTGGGGACACATGATGAAGATTAGCCACAGGTAGATAGAAACATACATTACCTGATAGAAGTATAGGTAGGCACATATAATGTGTTGTAAATCACTAGGAATAGTACTTTATAAGGTGAGGCACAGAGTAAGTGCAAAAGAGAGAGAGAATGATTTGTCTCTAGAAATAAATATCCTTGAAACCAGAGCATTCTTTTGAGTAGGCACTATATATCCCCTATAATTTTAAAATAATTTGCGTCCAAAATAAATGAAAGTTTCCTATTCAGCCACTACTATTTGTTAAACACTCTAAAACAAGCACACCGACATCTGAGATAATGCTCTTCAAGTTGTTTATATTTGGTTTGGTTTCTTGCCTTTAACCTCTAATGTCAAGGGACACAAATTCTAGGTCAACCACTTATGCCACACACTGCAGTTTGATCTTTATGTAGCTTTTAGACAGGAAGCCTTATGAGAGAAAAAAGCAATCAAATGACAATAAAAGAGGACTGTGAAAATTGGGTTTTATATCAATTTGGCTGGGTCAAGATTTTCCCAGGATATGATCTAACATAGTGTGATCAACTCCCTGATATGATCTTTCATTACACAGTCAGGTAGTTATGGAAAGAACAGAGTCGAATTAAAACCAATACTGACTGTCATAGAGTGAATTTCTACCCTATCGGGATCCTATAAGACAGTGTCGAACTGCTCTTGTGGGTTTTTGAAACTTTAACTCTTTTCAGGAGTAGAAAGCCTTGTCTTTCTCCCACGAAGGGACTGGTGGTTTCAAACTGCTGACTTTTCAGTTAGCAGCCCAACATCACCAGTCCTCCTCCTTAATCTAGCCACAACCTTGATACCATTGAGGGAGGTTTCATTTGGGGCATGACCTACTCAGGATAGCTGTACACTGTGCAGAAGCCAGCTCACTTCTGCTGGATCTGAATCCTCCAGCTGGTTCATAGACCTACTGTTATATCTCCTGCTGATTCCAGGAACCATCAGTGGACTGCCAGCCTTGAATCCATTAGGCCATTGTATAGGAGAGTTTTATGTAAAGAAAGTGTGCATCACGAAAACATCCCAACCCAATGCTGCCCAAGCCCACAAGTCCAACATTAACCCATTAACCCAACACCAGTCCACAAAGTCCTCCACTTCACAAAACAGAGGCAATGACGCCGACTGCAGGAGGGGAGCTGAGTCAGTGAACGAACAAGCATCTCAGCACTAGCAGGGGTCCCCACATGGCTGCTCCAGCACCCAGGGCTGCATCGGGATAGGTCCATGTGGCTTCTCCTTGGGGATGTCTTGTAGGAAGTCAATCTTGCAAGCTGAAGCAGGGAACTGCTAAGGCAGCTGCACCCTGGTGCGACCATCACAAAGCAAGAGACCCCAGAACTAGAAAGGCGAGGCTCACCACCCATTTATCCCTCCGCCTTTCAATTAGCCCCACATGTGTGGCACAATGAACTAACTCAGCCATCCTCAGATTCCTTCAGCTCTGCATCCACCAAAGCCTGTGGTCTTTCCACTTCATATTCCTTCTTCCTGTTCATCAGCCCACACAACTATTTGAGTCAGGAGAAGTCTAGCTTATCTATGATCCATGGGCTAGAACCAGACTGGATTTTTCCATTTCTACAACTGTGTGATCCATTTCTTTATATAAATCTCTTTCTTTATATAAATCTATATTCACACAAACATCTCACTGGTTTTCCTTCTCTAGAGAACCAGCCTAATACAAGAAACTATTCAATTTTGGTTTTGTTTCAGCAGCCTTGGCTTCTAACTAGAGCTGCTACAACCACACTCTCCCTCAAAACAGCTCCAGTCTTCAGGGACCGAAGCAATTCACGAAACTTAGGAGAAGCCATGGAAAAATAAACTGGTCTTACACTGAGTTTCCAAGTAGGTTTTGTTTGTTTGTTTGTTTGGTTGGTTGGTTTGGTTTGGTTTTACTTTGCTTTTGGTAACACCTGAGCAAATAGTATGAGAAAGAGCTTCAGTCAAAAGGCTGATAGTCCAAACAGCCAGAGCTGACTTGGAAGACAGACATGGTGACCTCCTTCCAACCTTGAAAACCCACTGGCGCGGTTCCTCACTACCCAGCTGGGATCACCATGAGTCAGAAATTTCTCGGCAGCACCTAACAACAAAGCTGTCCATTCCCAAGGCCCTGGAAAGTGCAACGACTTCAACTAGAAATGTGCCAAAGGGATCCTTCTGCATCCTCCACCATCTGGCCCACTTTCCCAGCCACCCTCATGTCTCCTTCAGTCAAAGCTATGGACACCAGCCTGATACATACATCACCCTCCCCATGAAAAGCATATATTTCACTTTTTAAAGGGAAATGCAACTAAAATTAAAGCAACTGGAAAAAGCATGGAACATATATAGGACAAACAAAAATTATCATCCTTAATAATAAAGACTTCAAATTTCTGAAATAAAGGTAGACTAGAACAGTTAGGTTTCATGTCAACTTGACTGGGCCAGAAGTCTCCTATGATATGGTCTGACATAGTGTAGTCAACTGGCCATTAATTGGCTATTAAGTCTATGGAAAATATTTACCTTCACTTATAAATTCATATTACATTGAGCTATCAATCCACCTATCAAATAGGCACAAATAACTCGAATAAACATTGAGTTAGCATAGCTATAACTCTTCTGTGGAGACATATAGTTGTGGTTAAGCAGACCGTGAGTCATGGGGACCCTGTGGGAAGAGTAGAACTGTGCCCCTTAGGGCTGTGATGACGGTGACTTTGAGAAGCAGGCCACTGGGCCTTTCCTCTGATCCTTCTGTCGGGGGGCCATTGCTTACCCATATGCACCACCGCCCAGGGACTCTTTAATTATGAACTTTTCTAAAAGATAATGAAGCACATGGTATCAACATGTTCACAAATGTGCTTTATCATGCACCTGTCTGCGGAACATGAGGCAGTGTCAGCCTCACTCTATGACAATGCACCCCTGACTCTCAATTAAGGTATTTCCCAAACTTCACATGCATTAGCTCCCAGGAGAATTTAGGAGAAAAACAAAAGCAATGTGGCCATCCTGGAGAAGGAGAAGCTCCCACCAGACAGATAGCAATGATCAGGGATGGCATAAGAGGATTAAGAGAAATACACTGCCTTTTCATAGAGGTAGTATCACTGGAAAAGAAGAAAAATTAAAAGATTACGCAGAATAAGGACTGCTTACAGCGTGAGGCCTGGTGCTATACTCTCTGGGTTCAAATCCTCACTCAACCCTTTCGTAGCTTTCTTAGTGAACAAGTTATTTAACTCTTCTAAGATTCCATTGATGTGTCATGGGTAGGAATTAATAGGACTGTATTGTTATTACATGAAGCCATCCATGTAAACATAGACTAAAACCTGACACATAGTTAAGATTCAATAAATATTTCTTATTATGCAATAAATCTTTGTTACTACTTCTTCCTGTGCCCTGCGGAAAAGGGTGCCTGTTCTGCTGTGTATCTGCAAAGGGCCAGATGAGCACTGACAAAGAAGGTGCAAAGAGCCAGCCATCATTTCAAGACAAACACGAAATCAATAAAGTTTGAAAGCAAATTTTGAATTAAGAATGAGGTGTCTTTTCTGTTTCCAACTTTAATTCATGTAGTCTACGTAAGAAATGTAGTGTCCCCCCAGCAGTATGATGGCAGTATTCCAGAAGTAAATGAACTCACACTGAAGATTACTAAGGAAATTTCCCCATTAGGTGATAGATTAGTCCAATGTTCCTCCTCTAAAGTTTACAACCCATCAACATCCCTGCATAGCTAAAGTGCCCTGAAACCATGCTAAATAGTAATTTATGTTTTCCTTAAAAAAATTTGCACATTTTTTCAATCCATTATCTTACTTTTAGGAATGTATTATATAAATAAAGATATGTAAAGTTACTTTATTATGAGTAATCATAACAATATTGCCTACAATTGTAAAAAAATGTGGAAAGACCCTAAGTATAGATCATTAGGAACTGAGGAAATTGTCATATACTCATACAATAAAATGCTTATTGATATTAAAAGTACTGTATGAGAGACCTTAAAAAGGTCATAAACATGGAATTGAAAGATAAATTGAGTTTTCTAAGAATTTTTGACAACAGTACAGTAATGACATACTTTTGAGTGGGAAAAGAATAGTCGACAGAGTATTTTATATGTTATAAATATATTATCAGTATATATATATATATATATATATATACACACACACACACACATACATGCATACCTTACTGACAATGCTGAGTAAGCTTTCCACAGTTCAAAACCACTAGCCACTTTTCAGGAGAAGATGAGGCTATCTACTCCTGAAAAGATTTACAGCCCCAGAAACCCTGTATAAGTCTAAGTTGGAGTGACCCTGGGTAACTCAAAGTTGGAATTGGCTCAATGGCAGTGGGATGTGTATGTATACGTTGTTGTTAGGCAGGAGTGTTGGTGGCATAATGGTGATGCATCAGGCTGCTGGCTACAAGATCAGCAGTTTGAAACCACCAGCTGTTCTTCAGGAGAAAGACGAGGTTTTCTACTCTCTAAAGAGTTGCAGTCTCGGAAACTCACAGGGCAAGTTCTATCCTGTCCTGTAAGGTGGCTATGAGTTAGCATCCACTCGATGACAGTTAGTTAAGTTTGTTAGTTAGTTAGTTAGTTAGTTAGTTAGTTGTGTTGAGTCCATTCTGACTCATAACGATCCTACGGCTAACAGAATAAAGACTGCCTGACCCTGCACCATCTTGGAGGGTTCTTCTCTGTTCTCTGCCCTTCTACTTTGCCAAAGATGATGTCCTTATTCAGGGACATGTCTTTCCTGATAATACATCCAAAGTATGTGAAACTAAGTCTTGCCATCCTCCCTTCTAAGGAGTATTCTGGCTGTAGCCCTCCCGACATAGATGTGTTTGTTCTTTTGGTGGAGCAGGGCATTTTCAGTATTCTTCATCAGCACCATAATTCAAACGCATCAATTATTTTGGGGTCTTTTTTATTCAATGTTCAACATATGAGGCCGGTGAAAATATCATGACTTGGGTCAAACACACCTTTGTCATAGGAATGACATCCTTGTTCTTCAATACTTTAAAGGGATCTTGTGCAGCAATGCAATGTATTGTTTGACCTCTTGACTGGTCATCTGTGAGCATGGATTGTGGATCCAAGCAAAATGAAATCCTTGACAACTTCAGTCTTTTCTCCATTTATCATGATGTTCCCTCATGGCCCAGTTGTGAGAATTTTGTTTTTCTGTCCATTGAGATGGATTCCATATTAAAGGTTGCCATCTTTGTTTTTCATCAACAAGCGCTTCAAGTACTCCCCACTTTCAGCAAGTAAGGTTGTGTCATCTGCGTCAAAAGTGACTAAGCCTTCCACCAGGCTTGATGGCACGTTCTCCCGCTTGTAGTCCAGCTTGTTGGTTGACGTATTCAGCTTACAGGTAGAATAAGCATGATGAGAAGCTACAACTTTGACACACACGTTTCTGGATTTTAAGCCATGTGGTATTGCCTTGTTCTCTTGGGTGACTGCCTCTAGGACCATTACAAAGGTTGTGCATGCGCACAATGAAGTGTTCTGGAATTCTCATTCTGTTCAAGGGTATCTATAGGTTGGTATGATCCTCTTAGTCAAATGCATTTGCATAGGCAATAAAACACAAGTTAACATTTTTCTGGTATTCTCTGCTTTCACCCAAGATCCATCTGTTGGCAACAATATCTTCTGTTCCTCATCCTCTTCTAAACCAGGTTTGAAATTTGGAAACCTCCCTGCTGAAATTCTGCTGCAACTGTTCTCTCATTATCTTCAGCAAAATTTTACTTGTAAGTGATATTCATTATATTGTTTGAAAATGTTCACATTCTGTTGGCTCATCTATCTTTGAAATGGGTACTAATATGGGTCTCTTCTAGTCTGTTGTTGAGGAACGTAGGATGTTGATCTTTATATGTTACATTTCATTTTGTATTATTTCCAGTATTCCTGATTCCAGAATGTTGTACATGCTAGAGCGTGCTGCTGTTTCTTCTCATTGTGAGACCTGCCTCATCATCAAATGAAAGTCCCACAAGCTATATCCCATCTATGTCAACTCTACTTTGATGAGGCAACTCCTCTCTAGGTTCATTTTGAGTGTCCTCTAACACGAGAGGCTCATTTTCTGTCACTATAGCTAATGTTCTACTGATACTTATAAGATTTTCAGTGGCTAATACTTCAGAAATGAACAGCCTACTCCTTCTTCACTGTGCTTCACAGGGTTCTCTAGAGAAACAAAACCAGGACACTTATGATTTTATATAGCTAGCTAGCTAGCTAGAGATGATAGTAGATAGATGATAGATAGATAGATAGATAGATAGATAGATAGATAGATAGATAGATACAACAAAAGAAATAAACATAAAACAAAGCTAATTAGTCCACAGAGCAGTACAAATGACTCAGTTCAACTCACTTTAAAAAAATCATTTTATTGGGGACTCGTACAACTCTTATCACAATCCATACATAGATCCATCATGTCAAGCACATTTATACATTTGTTGCCATCATCATTCTAAAAACATTTTCTTTCTACTTGAGCCCTTGGTATCATCTCCTCATTTTTTTCCTCTCCCTCCCCCATCTTCCCTCCCTCATGAACCTTTGATCATTTCTAGTTTTTTTCATGTGTGATCATGAAGTGTCAATAGGATCAGGTATCAGGCATCAAAGAACAAAAAATCATATCATTGTTAATGAGGGGAAGTGCGGAGTAGAGACTCAAAACCCATCTGTAGGCAACTGGACATCCCCTTACAGAAGGGTCGTGGGAGGAGAAGAGCCAGTCAGGATTCAGTATAGCAACGATGAAACATACAGCTTTCCTCTAGTTCTTGAATGCTTCCTAACTGAGATAGTTAGTGTATGTGCCAACCTGGCCAATAAACACATGTGGGATTAATTGAAGGGCCAAGGGATAAATGGCTCAGTGAGCCTTGCCTTTCTAATTCTCAGGTCTCTTGCTTTCTGATAGTAGGACCAGGGTGCAGCTGCCTTAGCCAGGTCCCTGCTTTAGCTGGCAAGGCTCACTTCCTGCAAGACATCCCTGAGGAGAAGCCACATGGACCTACCCTGATACAGCCCTGGGTGCTGGAACACCCATGTGGAGACCCCTCCCAGCACTGAGATGCTTACATATTCACTGACTCAGCTTTCCTCCTGCAGTCAGCATCATAGTGTGTATTTTGTAAGATGGAGGAGGACTTTGTGGATTGGTGTCAGGCATATGGTTTAGGGGGTTAATGTTGGACTTGTGGGCTTGGGCAGCACTGGGTTGGGATGTTTTCTTGATGTGCACTTAACCTTTATATAAAACTCTCTCTTATACATGAATTTCTGTGGATTTGTTTCTCTAATGTACCCAGACTAACACATTCCCCAACCCCACTATCATGATCCCAATTCTACCTTACAAATCTGGCTAGACCAGAGGATGTACACTAGTATAGATAAGAACTGGAAACACAGGGAACCCAGGACAGATAAACCCCTCAGGACCAATAATGAGAGTAGCAATACCAGTAGGGGTTGGGGAGAAACAGGGAACGAATCACAATGATGTACATATAAACCCCTCCCTGGGGGACAGACAACAGAAAAGTGGGTAAAGGGAGACATTCAACTCCCTTCTGTGAGACAGTTAATACATTGGCAGTTCTTCAACTCACGAGGGCTGCTGGGTGCAAGTCAAGGAAGCAGACAGCTCAGTCTTCTGTAGAGCAATACAGGCAGTCTGGCCACAAGCAGCAAACAACATAGCAGGTCACCAAAAGTCAGCCAGATGACAGGGTCCAACAGTCCCCAGATCAAGTGATGTATACAGCAGCAGTGTGGCAAAGCAGGTCTTGAAGGAACCTCAAACTATAGCAACACAGTCCATGGGTTGGGTGTCCCACAGGTAGTGTATCTCACAATTTGAGGCAGAGAACTAGCTAAAGTAACCACACACTGTTCTGATCATCAGAGAGCAAGAGACAGAAAGGCGAGGCTCACGGAGCCATTTATCTCTTTGCCTTTCAATTAAACTGCAACCTTATTAACCCCACATGTGTTTATTGGCCAGGTTGGCACAATAAACCTACCTATCACATTCACTCACTGTTCTTACTTTGAAACCTCTATTAAAATCTATCCACCATGGATGACCTTGCTGGAATTTGAAATACTAGTAACTTCCAGCAACACACAAACCACCACAATATGACAAACTGACAGACAAATGGTGAATAAATGTTTTCTTTTACACACACACACATCCTTCCTTACTCCTCACTTATTGATTATTTAATTATTCAACATTTCACGTTTACAACAACAGTTTAAAAAAACAAAACAAAAAACTATTTTGACCATTAACATAGTATATCTGGAAGCAACAAATGATAAAGTGCAAAGTGAGAATGGCAATGGTATGATATTTACATTTTTGTGGTATCTTAGCTGGGTCATGATTGTTTGTAATTTGGCAACTATAAAGGATGTTTGGCAGCTATGTAATAATGTCATCATCCTCCATTTTATGATCTGATTTGATTGTCTTCCATTTTTAAAATAATGATGACTTTTAGATAATGACCTAGCATATACATACACACACAGGGACTTCAAAAAGTTCATGTAAATGGTCTCAGGGGCACCAACATCGATTGGTATTACATAATTTACAAAGACAATGTTCTACTTTGGTGAGTAGCAACTGGAGTCGTAAAAGCTTGTAAGCAGTCATCTAAGGTAAAAGGATCAGTCCCTCCCGCCTGAAGGAAAGAAGAATGAAGAACAGTTTTAAATGCATGGAAGAAATTTGCCTAATGGACTACTGGACCACATGAACATCATTCTCCACCACGCTGAGACCAGAACTAGATAGTACCCAGTTACCACTACCAACTATTCTGAAAGAGACCACATTAAAAGATCCTACATAGAATAGGGCGGGAAATGTACAACACAATTCAAAATCATAAAAAAGCCAGGTTTCCTGGTCCAATCCCTATTGAGTCTACAGCATTTAGTCACCTATCATGTTCAATTGTCAGCCTAACCACAAACAAGTCTAAAGGGGAACAATAACACTAGGGAGGTATGCATACTTTAAAACAAATAACCACTTAAGATCAAAGGGGCAGCATTTACCCAGCGACAGTGTTCAGAATAGTCAGGATAGAAAAAGAATGAAAACAGAAAGCACCAGGTGGAAGTGGGATAAGTGATATGACATTGTGGGGATCATAATCAATGACAGGAAACAAAATGCATATGAATTCTTGAATCTTCAGTCAATTCATAAGTTTTTCCTTACATTCATGAAAAATGAAATTACAATATAATGAAATTTTTCCATGAATGTTTATGTATATGTATGCTTATATAGAGATACACATATATAATACATAGTGTTTCTAGAAATATATTTTTTTAATTAATGTGATTCTCTGTGGGTTATAGAATTTCATACATTTCTTTCTTCATTATATTTTCTGTACTATTTTTGTGTGTTTGTTTACCATGAATGTGCATTAATTTCACAAAAATGAAATAGCTCTCCTTTTATTTATTTTTTTAGCTCTTCTTTTAAAATAGGAGAAGAGTAAGTCTTCTTTGAAAAGTATCTACTATATATATGGAAAGATTCATTTTTCCCCGGGGGGGAGGGGTTATTGCCCATTAAAATGCACTGCACATTATTTTTTATTGCTTAAAATTTCTTTGGGGGAAATTTGTGAATGTTCTCTTCCAATGATCGTCCAAAGATTAATTTTTGGTTTGGGTTTAAGAAATGAAGCCTATGAATGGGTCTTAAAAGCAGCAGTGATCATTTTTATTCATGCAAATTATTAGTGCTTCAAAGCTCCGGAGGCTCTGCAAGCAGTGACTTGCTCTTCCTTTGCTCTTTATTCTGAACCAGGAAAAAGGCAACGAAGAGAGGCCTGTACTCAGACGCATCCTACACATGGGGAAGGAAGGTCAACAGGCCTTCTTAAACTGCAACCTTATTAACAAAATGAATGCTTTGTTAAAGGACACACACACACACACATATATGTTTGGAGTCTATATGAACCTTTGAGATGACAGCGGGCCCTTGATTTTGTCGTTACAATGAAAGACCAAGGTGAGCATCCTGCTCCTAAAGATGGAAATGAATAAGCACTGGACTTTAATACTATATTCAGCTGGAATATAAACCAGTATGTGATCCGTCATCAGAGCATGTTGTCCCTAGGTAGCAGTGAACTGAAGAGTAGACTTTATATTCAAATGACCCAGGGCCCATTGAACCATTCCTCATCCTCAGCTGGGCTCTCCATGGCGCCAAGAGACGGGAACACCCCAAAGGCAGCCAGATCAGCCTAACAAGCCTGGAGATGCAATGGGGTGTCCGGTTTAGACAATGGGTATAGATTCTTAGTTGCCTCTTCTGCTGTCTGACAGATTGCTTCTTTGCAGACCTCCAAAAAGGAGGCAAATCACTGGGCCAAATGTAGGGGAAATGCATCCCTGTGCACTGCTGGTGGGAGGGTAAATTAACGCAAGGTTTTAGGAGGGAGATAATTTGGCAGTGTCTACTTTAATTTTTTTTTATGTACATGCAGTATGGCACAGCAATTTCACTTCTAGGACTCCAGCATCAAATTCTAGAACAAGGATTTATGTACAAAGGAGTAAATTACAGCCTTACTTCTAAAAGGAAAAAAAAAGTTTCAAACAATCTAACCATCTCTATGGGATTATTTGAGTGAAATATGTTATACCCATATGTGTTAGTCCAGGTAGACTAGAGAAACAAATTCATAGACACTCATATGTGTACAAGAAAGAGTTTTATATACAAGAGCATTTGAAACAAACAACAACAAAAACAAAACAAGAGCATTTGAATATTGAGAAAACATCCCATCCCAGTCCAGATCAGGTCTGTAAATCTGATATTAACCCATATGCCTAATATAAATCTATAAATTCCTCTTCAGATTCATGAAACACATGCAATGATGCCAAATGCAGGATGATCACAGCCCAGTGGGTGGGAAGTCTTTTGGATCCAGGGACGGTGTAAGTATCTGAGCGCTGGCAGGGGTCTCCAGGTGACTTCTCCAGCTCTGAGGCTCTGGCTGCCATCAGCCTGTCTCCATGTAGCTTGTCAACTGCAATGTCTCCCAGGGAGTGAGTGTGTGTCCCACCTCCAGTGAGCTATTTGTCTCCTTAGCATCTCCAAATGAAGTCATCAAGCTGGGACCTGACTGACAGGCTAAGCTCCACCCCTTCACTCTTAATACTCAAATTGACAACAGATTATGTAACTACCATATCATATAAAAGGACTCCTAATAGCGTTGAGAGGTAGGTGTTAAACTGGTATCTGGGAGGTCAGAGGTCCAACGCGACCAGGTGCGCCATAGGAGAAAGATGCGATTGTCAGCTCCTGTAAAGATGAACAGCCTTAGAAACCCTATAAAGCAGCAATTCTCAACCTGCGGGTCGCGACCCCTTTGGGGGTCAAACAACTCTTTCATAGGGGTCGCCCGATTCATAACAGTAGCAAAATTACAGTTATAAAGTAACAACGGAAATAAT
>NW_022103958.1:20142988-20146253 GCF_000313985.2 Echinops telfairi
GGGAGCTGATATCAGGGGCTCAAGTGGGAAGAGAATGCTTTGAAAATGATGATGGCGGCATATGTGCAAATGGGCTTGACGCATTGGAGGAATGTATGGATTGTAATAAGAGATGTAAGAGCCCCAATAAAAGTATTAAGGAAAAACAAAACAAAGCAGGATGTGGTTAGGATTGAAATGGAAGGAGGAGGAACTCATTCTTTATTTTGTAAATTTTTGTAGTTTGTAAATTTACATTTTTTCTTATGACATCTGCTGCTATTTTTCAAAAGCCTCACTGTTATAGAGTCGATGCTGACTAATAGTGACCCTGGAGGACAGGGTAGAACTTCCCCTATGGATTTCTGAGACCGTAACTCTTCCCAGGAAAAAAAGCCTCATGTTTCTCCAGTGGAGCTGCTAGTCACTTCAAACTGATGACCCTGTAGTCAGCAGGCCAACAAGTTACCACTCCACCACCAAGGCTCCTTTTTCTGTACACTCTGTGGGTCATACTGAGGTTCTGTTCATGGGGCATGAACACTGTGCCACCTTAGTTCGAGCCCCAGGGACCTTATGTGCCAGAAAGAAGCCAATGCAGAGCTTGCAGTGCTGGTGGTCAGACTGACCAGAGGCTCGGTCGCAGGGCAGCAAGGTAAGCACCCACTGTTCCTGATGCTAGATGGGAAATGACCACAGCATCAGCAATTAATGCTAAATTGATGCTGAGCGGCAAACTCTGCCGCTTAATGTCATTATATTTCCTCAGTCTCAGACCTAATTGGTCCCCTAATTGGTTGGAGTGAGGCTGAGCCCACATATGGGAAGCAAATGCACTGCCTGTAGGGATTTCAGTATCTGGGGAGAGAGGGCAGAGAAGTCACTGCCTTAGGAACCTGACCTCTAGCCAAGTTCCAGCTTCTTTACCTATGGGGCCTGGAGCGAATTGCTCAGGGAGAGTTTCACTCCTAGGACTCTCTCAGATTGTGGAGGCAACTTGATTGTCGGGGAAGGTGCGCTAACCATGGTGATAGAAGGTCCTGGAGTCAGTTCTCTGTATACCCTTCGGGCAGCCTTGAGCAAAATCACCACAGTAGTCGCAGGGCTCCAGCCTTTCGTTTCCTCAATTCTAAAAATGACCCCCTCTCAAAAGAACACTGTACCTGTCCAAACTGTCCATGTCCTAAAGATGCTCTCAAGTCTCTTTAAGCTTAATATCCAGCAGCTGTGGGCTATGTAAACAAACACTGATCAAAGCCCAAGGCAAAAACTCTCTCTGAGCAGGGTATTATGGGTGACCCTTAAGTAATATCTCAAAGACAGGCTTCCTTGAACAAGGGCTCTTTGAATAGATGCTGAGAGGCAGAGGACAGCTGTGGGGGGATTTTGCCCTGGTTGGACTATAGGAGGGGCGGGAGTCTTGGCACTGCCATCGTGCATTGCCTTTGACAGTTTCTGAAAGTTCTCCTCCTGCTCTTCTGTCTTCTGGGGAAACGAGAATCCACTTTCTGTTTCTTGGTGGCGCTGTCTCCAGAGCCTGCTCATGGGCTGCAGCGAAGTTGTCTAGTGAGTGCTGAATTTTCCAAACCAGGTTTGCATTTTGTGGTATTTATTTAAGGTGCTCTTACATTCCCCTTATGGAGTTCCATCAATTGGGGCAGAGTATGAATGTCCAGAAACGCAGTGGCACTTCCTATTACTGCCAAATGCTGTCAACAGATGAGTTTCTCTCTCTCTCTCCTCATATCTCCTCCTCCCTTTGTCATTTTATCTGCTTCTTAGGTTATATCTTGAAAAGGAGGCAGAGAAAAGGGAGCAAGTCAGAGGAGGGAGGAAGCAAATGACGGATGCAGGGAGACCCTGAAAGGTTAACAAGAGAAAAGGCAGAGAGCCGAGAAAGGATCGGCATGGTTCCAGAGAAACCAGAGTGGAGGAGTCAGAGGAGAGAGACTAAATTAGACATCAACCATGTCTCAACATTCCCAGAGGACTAAGCATTGGGGAGTTCAGGCTCCCATATGATCCAGCACATATCTCTCATTGTTTAGCCTCAGAGTAATCTCTTCTATCACCTTCTTTGAAGGACCCATTCATCTTTTCCCTACTACTTTGCCCTTCCCTTTGCAGTCCCCTTAATTGGTAGCTGCTTCTCTCCATGGCCTTCGTCCATTGCCACTTTTCCTTCTCTGCAAAATCCTCCCGCTTTGACTTTCATGCCATCAGACTGCAGCACGTCCTATGCTAAGCTGGTGTCTGAACTCGATAGATTTCAAGTTCTCTCCCCTTCGTTCCTGGAAGACTCAAGATCCTTCCAATGCTCACGTCTTCCCATTCCTTCCCTCCTTCGGCTCCAGCCAGCCACTCCCCTGGCTGCACTCTGACGTTTGACATTGTCATCGGTAGTCTCACCCCTCATGTCTATTCCAACCCACTCTTCAACCACCATCTCATGTCCTCGATTTCCAGCTCAACTCTGTCAGTTCAACGATTCAGTGACTCGCTAAGATCAAAAATCCCTTAATCGCTCTCTGCTCCTCCTCGTGGGGCAGACAGCCGCCTCTCCCATTCCCGTGCAGTCCCAGCCGCATCCCGAGACACAATGGTGAAGGTCGGAGTGAACGGATTTGGCTGCATTGGGCGCCTGGTCACCAGGGCTGCTTTCAATTCTGGCAAAGTGGAAATTGTTGCCATTAATGACCCCTTCATTGATCTGAACTACATGGTCTACATGTTCCAGTATGATTCCACCCATGGCAAGTTCAATGGCACTGTCAAGGCTGAGAATGGGAAGCTTAACGTCAATGGGAAGGCCATCTCCATCTTCCAGGAGCGAGATCCCGCCAACATCAAGTGGGCTGAGGCCGGTGCTGAGTATGTCGTAGAGTCCACTGGTGTCTTCACCACCATAGAGAAGGCTGGGACTCACTTGAAGGGTGGTGCCAAAAGGGTGATCATCTCTGCCCCTTCTGCTGATGCCCCCATGTTTGTGATGGGCGTGAACCACGAGAAGTATGACAACTCCCTCAAGATTGTCAGCAATGCCTCCTGCACCACCAACTGCTTAGTCCCCCTGGCCAAGGTCATCCATGACAATTTTGGCATCGTGGAAGGACTCATGACCACAGTCCATGCCATCAGTGCCACCCAGAAGACTGTGAATGGCCCCTCTGGGAAACTCTGGTGTGATGGCTGTGGGGCTGCTCAGAACATCATCCCCGCATCTACTGGTGCTGCCAAGGCTGTGGGCAAGGTTATCCCAGAGCTGAATGGGAAACTGACTGGCATG
>NW_022103958.1:20147227-20164025 GCF_000313985.2 Echinops telfairi
TCACAATCCATACATACATCCATTGTGTCAAGCACATTTGTACATTCGTTGCCCTCATCATTCTCAAAACATTTGCTTTATACCTGATCCATTGGTATCAGCACCTCATTTTCCCCCTCCCTCCCTGCTCCCCACTCCCTCATGAACCCTTGATAATTTATAAATTATTATTATTTTGTCATATCTTATCTGTTTGATGTCTCCCTTCACCCATGTTTCTGTTGTTCATTCCCCAGAGAGGAGGCCATATGTAGATCCTTGCAAATTGGTTCCCCCTTTCTACCCACCTTCCCTCCACCCTCCCAGTATCACCACTCTCACCACTGGTCCTGAAGGGATGATCTGTCCTGGATTCCCTGTTTCCAATTCCTATCTTTACCAGTGTACATGCACTGGTCTAGCCAGATTTGTAAGGTAAAATTGGGATCATGATAGTGGTAGGAACAAAGCATTAAAGAACTAGAGGAAAGCTGTATGTTTCAACGTTGCTACACTGGACCCTCACTGACTCGTCTCCTCCCATGATCCTTCTGTAAGGGGATGTCCAGTTGCCTACACATGGGCTTTGGGTCCAAAATCTGCACTTCCCCTCATTCACAGTGATATGATTTTTTGTTCTTTGATGCCTGATACTTGATCCCTTCGACACCTCATGTTCACACATGCAGGTGTGCTTCTTCCATGTGGGCTTTGTTGCTTCTGAGCTAGATGATCACTTGCTTACCTTCAAGCCTTTAAGATCCCAGATGCTGTATCTTTTGATAGCCAGGAACCATCAGCTTTCTTCACCACATTTGCTTATGCACCCATTTTGTCTTCAGCGATTGTATCGAGAAGGTGAGCATCATGGAATGCCAGTTTAATAGAACAGAGTGTTCTTGCATTGAGGGAGTACTTGAGTGGAGGCCCAATGTCCATCTGCTACCTTAATACTAAACCTATAAATATATGTACATAGATCTATTTCCCCATCATCATCTATAAATATATTTACATATGTACATGCCTATATTTAGACCTCTACAAATGCCCTTTGCCTCCTAGTTCTTTCCTCTATTTCCTTTTACTTTCCTCTTGTCCCACTATCATCTTGTTATCTATCTACCTATCTATCTATAAAGCAGTACAAATGGCTTAGTGCAACTCACTCCCATGAGACAGCTAGTGCACAGCCAGTCCTTCAAGTCTTGAGAGTCGCAGGGTAGTCCTCTGTGGAGCAATTCAGGCTATCTAGCCACAGGCAGCAAACAGCAAGCAGGTCACCAACAGTCAGCCAGATGACAGGGTCCGACAGTCCTCAGTTCAAGAAATGTACCTTCCAGTAGAGTGGCAAAGCAGGTCTTCCAGGAACCTCAAGTTACAGCGACATAGTCCATGGGTAGGCGTCCTCCAGATAGTATAGCTTGCAAATGGAGGCACAGAACAAGCAAGGAAACCGCACACTCATCGGATGATCAAAGAGCAAGAGAGAAAAAGGTGAGGCTCACTGAGCTATTTATCTCTCCACCCTTCAACCAATCTCACATGTGTTTATTGGCTATGTTGGCACAACAAACCTGCCTATCACACATGCTCAGCCTTTATTTGGGTTTCAGTAATTCTTCTCAGTTGCATTGCCCTTGCTGAATCCCTACCAGCCCTCTTACACCCTCCTTGCCACTGATTTTGGATCACTTGCTGTTCCCTTGCCCCTGGGTTGGTTAACACCACTTCCTTTTCCCAACCTCCCTCTTCCCTTGTTCCCCACCCCCCCCCCAACCATGGGTCCCGTTTGTTTTCTCCTCCAGATTGTTTATGCAGCCTATCTTATCTAGATAGACCTGCAGAGATAATAATATGCACAAAAACAAGACAGAGCAAAACAAAGCAACAAAAGAAAACAAAACAACAACAATAAACCAAAGGTACACACACACAAAGAAAAACCTGTAAATAGTTCAAGATCTGTTTGTTGATCTTTAGGAATGTTTTCCAGTCGAGTCTGATGGGGTGCCACGCCCTGGCCCCAAAGTCTATTTTTGGTACTCCCTGGGGACTTCCTTGCTCTGCTCCCCTTGCTGTTCTGTTCCACGCCCTTAGTGTTTTGCCTCGGTATGGTGGGGTCGGGCACAATTCCCACACTGTGTCTCCAGTGTTGTCCCCTGTAGGGCTATGGGTCAGTGAGGGATGTCATGTCTCATAGTGGGGCTGGCCATTTGGTCTTCTCTGTGGATTGGCTGCTGTGAGTGAGGCTATTGTCCTCAAGGGTTGGTGGGCCAGGATATTCTCCACTCTCTCTTCCTCCCCCTTCATTTGCTCCCGTGTGCTCTGATCAGACATGTCCCTATCCCTGTGCTGTAGCTTCAGTGCTGTCCTCTGAAGTAAATTCTTCTCAGGGGGGTGAGGTGGATTTTGCTTTTCATCATTTCTATGAATGTAGTTTTTAGGTTCCGACCCATAGTGACCCTATGCACAACAGAACAAAACATTGCCCCGTCCTGTGCCATCCTCAAAATTGTTCCCATTTACACAAGCCCATTGTTGTAGTCACTGTGTCTATATTGTTACTGTGGATAAATCATCCATTACAAACTAGCCAATGCCTCCATTTGAGCATTTTATCTTGTTTCTTCTGGTCCTCATGGACACCCATAAGATGATTCTCCTCTCTTTCTTGCCTCATCCATTTTTCTTTCTCTACTAAAGGATGCTCATCAGAATATAAAACTGTTGATTTTTTCCCTTTCAACAAAGCAGAACAAAAACTTGACCTTTGTCGCCTCTGACATTCTCTGTTTGCCTTTGTGTGTTAGGGTGGGTTAAGTAGAGAAACACATGCAGAGACGCTCATGTGTGTATCAGAAAGAGTGTTCTATGAAGAAGTAATTATATATATCAAGGAAGCATCTCAGCCCAGTCCAACTCAAGCCCCTAAGTCTGATACAGTACTGACAGATAATACTCAGGATTAAAGGGATTTATTTGAAGTTGATAAGTTACCACAAGCCAGGATCAGAAAATATGAATACAGTAATTGACTCACAGCAACACCTCTTCTCACCCAAGTGCCAAGTCTCCCTCTTGGTCCTCAGACTTTCAGCCACATGGTCCCTTAGCCTCTGCTTCTATGGACAGGAAGTCAGTCCACCTGTTTTACAGTCACGTAGTCTTTCAGCTGCTTCTCTGCTCTGCCTCTGGTCTCAGAGTGGCATGGTGTCTACTGCCTCCGCCATTGCCAGCAAGGCTTTCTAATGCGCTTTGCTGGTGGCTCTTTATCCTTGATCATTCTGGAAATTCTCTGTTCCTGTTTCTGAGATGACTCATTCGTATAGCCAGGTGAATGGCAACTAAAACTGACCAATCCCCTCTATCATTGGGCCACACACCCTATTTGCATGGTCCCACCCAGCCTTTGGTGGGAGTTACAGAGACATACATGTTGTTGTTATTCTCGTTCTGGTTGTTAGGTGCCATTGCGTACAACATGATAAAATACTACCCAGTCCTGGACCACCATCCTCACAATCCTATCATGGTGGCCACCGCTTCAATCCAGCTTACTGAGCTTCTTCCTCTTTTAGCTGCCCTTCCATTTTGCCAGGCATGATGTCCTTCTCTAGGGGCTCAACATGCCCAACGTACATGAGGCAAAACGTCATCATTCCCACTTCTACGGAGTATTCTGACTGTACTTCATCCAAGACAGATTTGTTTGTTCTTTTGGCAGTTTGTGTGCTTTTAATATACCTCACCAGCACCACAATTCAAATGCATCGATTCTTCTTTGGTCTTCCTTCATCAATGTCCAACTTCTGCATGCATATATGAGCCAATTGAAAATCTCATGGCTTGGCTCAGGTGCGGCTTCGTCGTCAAAGTAACATCCTTCCTTTTCAACACTTTAAAGAAGTCTTGTGCAACAAATATTCATAATGCAATGCACCGTTTTATCTCTTGACTCCTGCTTCTATGAGAGTTAATTGTGGATCCAAGTAATATGAAATCCTTGACTGTCGCGTCCCGACCGGCAGGACACGTAACCTGGGACCCCCAAGGGGAAGAGGACCTGGATGAGGAAAAAGACACGGAGACGGAGAGCAAGACAAAAGCCGATCAAGCTCTGCTTTATTGTAGTTCCGGTGGCGTTTTTATCTGATACAGGGAGGAAGCACACAATGAGGAAGTACTTGAGATAGGACGAGGCGTAACAAGATTGGTTACAAATACAACTTGGCGGTAGGTGATAGGCGGATCGTTCATACAGGATATGCTAAACAGGCTGTGCAACGGGCGATATGTGATTGGCTAACAGAAATGCCAAAGGCCCACGTCATTTCGGAGAAACGGTGGTGCAGTAGGAAAGCGAAACTGAACCAAGACATTGCCTTATAAGAAAGCGGGCCGCAAGCTAGCATGGTTTCCAACACTTGACAACTTCGATCTTTTCTCTGCTTCTCATGATGTTACCTACTGGCCCAGATGTGAAGAATTAAGCTATAATCCACACTGAAGGCTGCAATCCTTGATCTTCATCAGCAAGTGGGTCAATTCTCCTCATTTTCAGCAAGCAAGGTTGTGCTACCTGCATATTGCAATTGTTAATAAGCCTTCCTTCAATCCCGACGCTGCATTCTTCTTCATATAAACCGGCTTCTCTGATTATTTATTCAGCATACAGATTGCATTTAAGTATGGTGAAAGGATACAACCCCAATAGACATCTTTCCTGATTTTAAATCACGCAGTCTTCCCTTGTTCTGTTCACACAACTGCCTCTGGATTCATGTACAGATTCTTCATGCACACAACAAAGAATTCCCATTCTTCTCAAGCCTATCCATAGTTAATTACAACCCACACAATCCAAGGCCTTGGCATAGCCAATAAAACACAAACATCTTTCTGGTGCTCCGCTGTCAGCCAAGATCAATCTAACATCAACAATGGTATCCCACATTCCATGGGCTCTTCTGAATCTGCCCTGGATTTCTGGCAGCTGTCAATGTACTACAGCAACCACTTAGCAAAATTTTACTTGTATGTGATATCAATAATATTGTTCTATATTTTACACATTCGGTTGGATCAGTTGACCAGATAGATGTCTTCCAAATTTCCTAGCATAGAGAACGGAGTGCTTCCGGTGTTTCATCAGTTGTTGAAACAGTTCGGTGGTATTCCATCAATTCCTGGCTTGTTTTTGACTAATGCTTCAGTGGAATTTGGACTTCTTCCTTCAGTACCATTGGCTCTTGGTCATATGCTACTTTGTTCAATAGTTGAGTGTTGAGTAGGCCTCTTTGGTACAGTGACTCTAGGTAATCTTTCCATCTTCTCTTGACGCTTCCTGCATCATTCAGTATCTTGCCAATAGACTCTTTCAGTATTTTAACTCAAGGCTCAAATTTCTCCTTCCGTTCTTTTGTTTTAAGATTTGCTGAGCATGGTCTTTCTTTTTAGTTTTCTAACTCTGGGTCTTTGAATATTTCATACGACTACTTTACTTTACTGCCGTCTCGAGCTGCCTTTGGAAGTTTCCTGTTCAACTCCTTCAGGTGATCATTTCTTCCATTTCTCTTAACTAGACGGAGCTAGAGCTGCCGTATTGAGGAAGGGCACTTCGTGGGCTATGATAGATGGAACTAGGCTAAACTCCAGCAGCTTCTCTTCAGATCTTCCTTTTCACGCATTTTGAGTGTGCTCTAGTTTTTAGAATTTTCTGTTTTTTCAAACTGCGGTTTATCTCTGTTGTATCTTGTTATCGTTGGTAGTCTTCTTAACTCTTTGTTATGTGTTTTCTATGTGTTTCAGTGTATGAAACCCAGGATGGGTGAATCTATAGAAATAATAACTGGATTAAGGGTTCCTGGGAGGTACAGCAGGGGAGGGTTCAAGGAAACGGGGAGCTAATAACAAAGAGTACAAGAGGGAAGAAAGTGTTCTAAAACTGATTGTGGTTGTAATTGCACAACACTTCTTGATATGACTGAATTATTGAATTCTATGGTATCTGGATTGTGTCCTGATAAAATTATACATATATAATTACATATACATTAACATATATATATATAGAGAGAGAGAGTAAAATGTAAAGAAATTTCACTTCACCACATCAATCCATTAGGAAATTCTTGAGAATATTCCCAGAATCCAACCAGTTTTCATAATTCTCACTGCCATAATCAGTAGCTCTCACCAGGGTTATTATAACAGTCTTCTGCTGCACGATGCATTGAGATGAATAGATTAATGTCCTTTACTTTTTATAAATACAGGCATAAATGTACTGCCGAGAATACATATTTAAACTTGTGTTTGTGATCAGCGGATGGCTGGCGACAAGTTCTCCTAATAATATACTTGTCATAGTCTCATTCGGATGTCTTGAAAAAGAGATCCAATGAAAATAGCAGATTGCAGAGGTCCTAGTACATTCAAGGCTGAGAGGTCAACTCTGATGGATCTTGTTGGCAGGTGGCGTCAGGTAGGCTCCAACCCCCAGTGACCTCTTGTACAACAGAGTGAAACATAGCCAACTCCTGCACCATCCTCACCATCTTTATGCCTCCTATTTCTTTTCTTTTTCTTTCCCCTCCCTTTTTAAAACCGTTTTATTGGCATATAATTCAATATCCTTTTCTTTCTTTGCATTTCCCCATTCTACTAATAGCTTGTTAGGGACATTGACTACGCTCTAGATAATGGAATGTGAGCGTACAGTATGTTTGCAACTTCCGAGGGAAACCTCAAGCCCAAGGACACAGCTCCTGCACGCTCATTCCCCTTCCCAGGGGCCGAAAGCTAAGGAGCCTGTGGCCATAGAGACAAAGGAAATGGCTGAGGGGAGACAAGGACCTAGATGTTTGAATAATCACATCAAGCAGAGCTGCCTTTTACTCTAGAAGGATGCCTCAGACTCTCTGAAAAAAGAATAATTATATCTTCTTTAAGCCACAGAATTACCCCTGGCCAACGTATTATTATTTTTTTAAACTTATCCTTTCTCTATCTTATGCAGGCGCCTCTGGTACAGAATTTAAAACCTCTAAGATTTTTCAAGGTCTTGAAGAGATGCTTGAATTCTATCCCCACTCACCCTAGCCCCTAAAACTCTGTAGTTCTGAATTCTAAGGGGGAAAATCTAAAAAGTCAGCATTAACAAAAGCTTACATGACTGAAAAAGATAATGCATATCAGCTACAGTTGAACTCTTACATTATAAGATATAAATGCAATAAAGTTTAAATAATACAAAGAAAATCAATGATTCATTTTTAACAAAAAAATTTCAGAATAAATAAAAATCCTATCAAAAGAGTTCATAGTAAAGAATCATACTGAAGAGTCGACACATTTTATCATTTGGCGTGATATGAGATAAAGCCTCAATGCAAAAGTGCTTAGGATGCTGCCTGACTTTGCTGTTTCCCAGCTGAGTTTTTAAGAGGGAAGTCATCTAAACTCTTGAGAGTCTGTTTACATATTCTGTAAAGTGGGGAGGGAAGCAGGAAAATAATATCCACTTCATAGGTTGTTAGCAGAATCAAAAGGAGAATCTCCGCGTTTAAAAGAGAGTCTTAGAAGTCAGTTTAGCCCATAGTACCCAGTCTAAGCAATCAATTGCTAACTGACAGGTTCTCCTTGAGTCGATTGAGTCGATTCCAACTCATAGAAAGCCTGTAAGACTGGGTAGAGCTGCCCCTGTGGGTTTCCAAGACTGTAACTCTTTACACGAGCAGAAAGTCTGATCTTTCTCCCACGGATTGGATAGTAACTTCTGCGCCTGTGACCTTGCATTATCATGACACCGCCAGGGCTCCTTCCCTGAATGACTGGAAATTCAAATTCACCCCGGGGGACCTCAGAAGGAAGGCTGCACTGTCTACTTCTAAAAAATCAGCCATTGAAACCCTCCCCGTGGAGCACAATTCTTCTCTGATAAACACGGGTTGCTATGAGTCAGCGTCAACTCGTGGACAATTGGTTAGTTAACATTGAGCCCAACAAAACCATCTGAAAAGTCTTCAAGCTACCTGGATTGCTCGATCCCTCTCTTTAAAATGTCTTACCTTGCCCCCCTCGCCCCACCCGAGGGGGACAAACAACAGAAACGTGGGTGAACGGAGACAGCAGTTGTAAGATATGAAAATAATAATGATTTATAATTTATCAAGGGGTCACGAAGGTGTGAGGGGGGGAGGGAAGGGAAAAAGAGGAGCTGATATCAAGGGCTGAAATAGAAAGCAAATGTTTAGAAAATGATGAGGGCAACGTATGTATCCATATGCTTGATACAATTAATGGATGCATTGTTGTAAGAGCTGTGAGAGCTCCCAATAAAATGATCTTTAAAAAAATAAAGTGTCTTCTTTAGCAAACCTTGGGATTCCATATATTTTCAGTTCCCATCTATAAGAAAATCAGCTGTGGTGATGCTGTGGCTTAGACTTTGGGCTTGTAATGGCAAGGCTGGTAGTTCAAAATCACCAACTGCTCCTCTGAAGAAAGATGTGGCTGTCTGCTCCCATAAAGATTACAGACTTGGAGAGAAAAGAGAAGTTGATACCAAGGGCTCAAGTAGAAAATATTTTGGAAATGATGATAGCAACATATGTACAAATAGACTTGATACAATTGACGTATGGAATGTGATAAGAGCTGTAAGAGCCCCCAATAAAATGATTTTTTTAAAAGATTTACAGATTGGAAACCATAAGGAATAGTTCAACTCTGTGCTGTAGGGTTGTATGCGTCAGAATTGACTCAGTGGCAGTGGGTTTTGGTGTTGAATCTACAAGAAGAGCCCTGGTGGCACAGTGGCTAAAGTGCTTGGCTACTTACCAAAAGGTTGGTAGTTCAAACCCACCAGCCTCCTCCAAAGGAGCAAGATGTGACAATCAGCTTCTGTACAGATTTACAGACGTAGGAAACTGATGAGCAGTTCTACTCTGTCCTACAAGGTCCATGTAAGTTGGAATCAACTAGACAAAGGTGGACTTAGTCTACAAGAAATTGGTAATGTTGATTCCTTCCAAAGGATTACTACTAAGTAAATGGGTGACCCGTTGGAAGGGGATTTTTTATAACGCATTTTTGAACCTTTAGAATTGTGAACCACATAAATCTATAATTATACTTAAATGTGTATTTCTTTGCTGCAAAGATGCTCATGGGTGTGGTGGAGTGTACAAGAGGCAAACATAGGAAATCTTCTTAGACAATACCAAGCACCTTGAGGTCTGGAGGCTCAGGACCACAAAGGTCAATTGGCATAACATACTTCATTCTGATGATCAGTGACAGGGGTCTTAAATGTCTGTGAGGCATCATCGAAGGTCAACTATCAGTCTCTTCCAGCCCAGAGAAAAGAAAAGCCATGGTGATGGAAAGGCACATGAGAACAATCAGTCCAGTGAGCGAATGGACCATCCAAAGATGAGTCTCCACAGTCCTGAGTCCAGAAGAACTGGACGGTATCTGGCTATCACTACCAACTGCCCTGAAATGGATCACATTCAATGGTTCTGCAGAGAGTGGGAGAAAAATGAGAGATAAATCTCAAAACTATAGAAGAAATGAGCCTTACTACATGAGTCAATTCTAGTTGAATTCCCTCAGACTATGGCCCTTAGCCAGCATTCTGGTCTGGAGTGAACCTCACTCTCATGACTCGATGTTCTGCCAAACAGTAAACTAGTCTATAAGGGGGATAAAAACACTTGTTAACTGTGCTTACCTTAGTATAATCAATCATTGAAAATCAAAAGGGCAGGATTTACCCAAAGGACAACAATCAGAAAGGTTATTTAAAAAGGAGAAACAGAAACAGGAAGCAAGAGGAAGTAGGACTGAGAGTACAATGAGAACATTGCCAAGAAGGACATGAATCAAACAAAATGTATATGAAGAATTGTTGAATGTAAAACTGATGATCTGTTCTGTAAATCTTCACTCCATCACAAATGAAGTTTGAAAAATATTTGAACAACAACAAAAGTAATCCTGTTAAAGTTATTTAACAAATGAACCAAATAGATAAAATATATATTCCTGGAGTAACCTTGATTAAGTCGATCCTGGTCAGAAAGTTGAGAAGGAGGGCAATTTTCCAAAGCATCCATTCAATATAAATAGTGGCTCTATTGCATCTCAGATTCTGTTAGAACATGCCCAGGGTCTCCACTCACCTCACCTTACCAGGCAGACCATTCAGGTGTTAGACAGCGTAATCATTAGCATATTGGTCTGTTCAAGTTTGTGTCAAAGTGAAGGATGTTGTCAACATCACCAGGATTTGACCCACAGCGTAACCGAATTCATCAGCAACAGTGAAGTAGTTGATAACAGGGTTTACTGGATATGATTCTGGTGGGCCTCTGTCTGTCACCAAGACAGAAAACTGACATTGATTTTATTTTTATATTTGTGCTTGACCTACCAATGATTGGATTGTGGCTCTGGTTATAGGGAGCTCTCAAACCGGGGTACGGTCCTTGTTTAATCAGCATTATTTCTCTCTTGTCCCTGATTCTTATTATCTAATGCAAATGTGCTTCCTTATTATCTAGCATACTAGCATCAAGCAGAGAAAAAATAGCAAGCTGAAGCAACAAAATTCAAGAAACTAAACATTGTTTCTCCTAGAAACAAAGTAGGATATTTTTGGTAATAGATTAATCCGTTTCCCAGTCCAAATATACTATAGTAAGCAAAAGTGAGGGAAAATTCACTCCCAAAGAATTGGGTGGAAACTGTTCAGCAATTGGTTGTATGATTTTGGAATAGAAAGCATGTCTTTCAACCTAAAAGTCTGTATACCAATTGCCCCTACTTTATCCCCACCTCCAATGCCAAATTCCTGTTATTTGCTCTCATTCGAATGGTCTGAGATTGTCAAGTAGCAGAAAGGTTGTTATCAATACTGCATTAGCCCAGATGGATTAGTGGGAGAGTGATGTTTGTGGCTCTCTGTAATCCCTCCACCAATTCCAAGATTCTGAGCTTCTCCAGGGCATGTGACAAGGCCACAGCAAATCCCTAAAGACAAGAAGTTGCAGACCGCTCTGTGGTTCAGCTGCCTAGCACAGAAGCAAGGCAGGGGTGGAGAGGGAACGTGCCTGCAGATCAAAGGCGCCTGTGAGCATGGGTTGTCTCATTGCTCCAGAGGTCTGCTGTAGCCTGTGAGTCTCTAAGGAACACCTAGTTCCACACATGTCATCTGTTTCTGAAATGAATCCCAAAGCCACCTACTTCAAGTCGCCTCATATGGAGTCCCGGGGTGTATGCTGATGTTGCCTCCAACCTAGTTTTGTTTCCAAGTCCAAAAAGAGATTTGAGGGGTGGCTTTGAACAAAATCGTTATGTTTTCTGGGCTTGAGCTCCTCTAAATAAAGTGGCATGTGCCACTTCTTTGATCGTGGAATTGAGGGGGAATAGCTGCAGTGGGATTTGTAATAAATAAATACTTCTGAGCAGATTGTAAGAAGGGAACAATGAGATTTATAGTAGTCATTGTCTACTTTTTAAGCAGCAATATCTATTTATTGAAAGTCATAAAACACACATGAGTGATATGAAGTTAGCAAGGGAAGCCAAAGCATGGGTGAGTATTCTCACAGAAACAGAATGAGAGAGTAGAATATCAGCTGAAAATTTTCAGACTCTTTACACACACGTACACAGGATCAAAAGCCATATTACAAGCAACTCCAACAACTTTTCTTTTCTCTGCTATGAGGCCGTTTTGCAAGCATATGGAAAAGCCTGTATTTAATTCTCCGTATTGTGCGTGAACCTCATTAATAATGAATGTGCTAGAAACAAAACAGAAATTGTCAACCTCAATGGTCATAAGCGTAGACTATTTGATTTTTTTTAAGGCTTTGTTTAAAGCAGGCTATAAAGAACGTGTAGATTTCCTCTCTACTGCCCCAGGCCCTAAAATGGCCACCATGGCTCTTTGGGTGGGTATTGAATAAGTAAGAGTAACTTATTACCACTTGAGCCACAATTAAAAGCAGTTTGTTTGCCACGTGTTTCTATACCACCCCTGTGTTGAGAAAGATTTTTAGACCATAAAATCAGAGTCACAACACCGTCTGTGGCACAGGGGCACATGCTTGATACAACACTTATTCCGTGACGCCTTGTGCTGAGGCCCCATCCTTCTAAAGAGGCAAGTTCAGGGGTGCAGCCGCCTCCTGGCACTCTTCCTTATTGTGGACTTCCAGTTTGTGCGACACTGAAACTAGGGGAGCATCCTCACCTTATTTTCTCTGAACTTTGCATTCTGTCTCAACAGACCTGCTTGGTCTCCACTCTCCCAAACAGAAAGAAAGCCCCCATGTGCACGCTACCCAGAAAAGCTTAATGGTGTGCTTCTTAAACTTTTCCAAACCTTGTCCTTCACTTCTGTATACTTCATGCACACGCACTGCACCGCAGCAGCAGGGCAAAAGAGGTAAACACGAAAGTGAGCGCAAGTTGGATCTTGCCACAACGCCAAATGAGGTCGATTAGACTGGTTTTGTTGTCCTTCCTCTGCAAGCAATTGAAAAGTAACAGTGAAGGGGGAGAGTCCTTAAAATTCAGACACCCACCAGGGTTTGCTTCACCTCATAATGCAAGCAGGGAGTTGAGAGGTCAGCCCCAGTCCTCTGGGTTTCCTCGTCAAAACAAAAGTGAACGTCCCAGTGTTGAGGTGTGAGCTACAGTATCCCACAAATGATTGTGCCTGGTGCTTAAAAGGCCCCTGCTGAGGCTAGTCAAAATATTTACATTCCTCCCAGAGACTGTACCTCAAAGAAAAAGAGAAACCAGGAGAAAACGTTCCTTCTTCCCTAGGGGACGAGTACAGGTGTCAAGCTGCTGGGTCAAGGACAAGGACTCCTCTTCTGAGTTTCGGTGCGAGCGTCTCCTAGGCGTGGATCACACACACATACCTTTCCGGTGAACGTTCCTTAAGGGAAGGTGCGCTAGCAGAATTCCAAGTCAAAAAGAGAGACGTGTCCATTTCAGGCCGCACGTGGTTAACAGAAAGCGTGGGTCCTCCCGCCGCCGGTGGGCGTGTGTAATGGTCCGTGCGTGTTCCCCAAGGCTTTGCGCTGACAACCGAGGGTTGAGTGGCGGGCACGGAGATCTTTTCCCATCCAGTGCGGCCACCGGCTCCGAGGGAGTCCTACTCAGGCCGGGAAGGAAGCGTGTTCGAGACTGGGCGGAGGCCAGGGTGGGTGGGAGGAGGCGCCGGCCAGCGGGGGCGATGATTAGTGGAGGAAATGGCCCCACCGCCGCCTCCCTTCGTTTTTCACCATCTGCAGCCCGCTAGGGAACTGGATGGCCGCGCGCCCGCAGGACCAGGCTGGGCCGGCTCCTGCCTGTCCGCTGGGCCTCCAGCCGCGCCGCAGCCACAGCCGGTGCGAAGCCTCCCGGAGGGGTCGAGCGTGGGGTGGGAGTGGGGGTCCTGGGACTGGGGACTCCCGGCCGAGCCCGGGGCTCGCCGTCCGGCGCCCCTCGACGTGGGCGCGGCGTTGGAGGCCAGAAGCGGCCACTGAGCTCTGCTGCGCGGGGCGAAGGGGCGCGAGCTCATCCCGGCCGCCGGTGCCCAAGCAACGCAACGCCCGCCGCCCGCGTTCTGGCCCGAAAAGCCCCTTCTGAGGGTGCCCGGCCGTCCGGCCCCATTATTCCTATTAGAACAAGTGAATGGGAGGATCGGGCCAGGAAGCCCCCGGCGGGGTCACGTGCGTCCCAGTCACTCTGGCTCCCCTCGCCTCTCTGGTTCGAGTTATGCCATCAAGCTAATATATTGTGACTGCTCTTCTCTCCTGTGACAAAGCCCTGCAGCTGCCTCCAAATCAATAGACGTCAAAGAAATATGAAAACAATCATGACACAAAACTTAAATCCTGGCTGCAGCCGACCTCATCACAAACTGTGCTTCTGTTCTCCACGCCGCCGATTAATTTCTCCCAAAGTTTGGTGAAATTTTTCTGCCGGTACCTTTTTTCCCAGCAGATCCCCGCTACATCTGTCGGGTTTGTAATGTAATTTGTAATTACTGCCCTTCATGTGGTCCGGTGCCTTGAACCGTCTTTAATTAAAAGCATAATTAAGGGAAGATCTAAAGGAAGACAATTACCAGATGGTCTTTTTTCCCCCCGCGAGGCGGGCGTTGCGTGGAGCGGGACGCGGGGTCTGTCCCCGGCACCCCTGCGCCTGGGGAGGGAGCAGTGGGCCCGGGCGGCGCCTGAGTAGAGCGCCCGCCAGAGCCCGCGCCCACGCCTGCTGCCCCACCCCCACCTCGCCTAGCCCACGGCCTCTGCCAAAGCCGCGCCCGAAGGTGAGCGCCCACGTCCGCACACGCGGAGGAGGCTGGGAAGAGATCAGGACCAAGGTTGAGGTCAAACTCGCCTGGGCCCCTGCAGTCGCCACGCGCGCTCTGCGCGTCTGCCTCGGGCCGGGAAGCCTGGAGAAGGACGCCAGGGCTGAAAGGGGGGGCCAGAACGAGGGAAGGGCCGGAAAACAACCTCGCACCAGTCTGGGCTCTCCTGGCCTCGACCTGGCCTGAATGGACCGTGGGACTGGTCCCGCGCGGGTTCGAAAGCCCCGGGGGATGTCCAGATGATGGCGCAGCGCCATCACCTGCAGTCCCGTCGGGCAAGGTGGCCCTTGACGACAATCCCGTGGCCTCCTCCTGGTCCATCGCTCCCTGTGATGTTCAGAACCCGTTTCTTGAAGGGAGGAGGAACCAGCCATTTCTCCCTCCCCGCACCCCAGCCCCTCCCCACCCGGGCTGGGAACGAACCCCGCCAGCCGCAGCCAAGATGTCGCCATTCACGCCGCGCTGCCGGGGCGGCTGGCGCTGGGACCCCGAAGTCAGTCGGATCACGGAAATTCAACTTGTCTGGCGGGGATGTCATTATGTGGCTGTTCATATTCAAAGTCGGGCAGCAATGAATTGTGATCATTTCAATTATCCTCAATACACTTTCTTTAGGACACAAGTCGTCCAAGATAAGAAAGTACATTCTGGCAGCTCGTGGGTCCATTTTCCAGACGGTTTGTTGCTCGGGCCGCCTGCTTTGTTTCCGGCTCTTTCCCCCGCCCCCCACCCCCCAAGCCTCAGATTGTCTTCCTGAGACGAGGCCGAGTGAGCGAGCCCCGGCGGCCCTGGTAGCCGAGGTGGGCGCGGCGAGCCGGAGACGCGGGCCCGATCTGCTTGCGTCCGCCGGGTGCGCGCCTTTGGGTTGCTTTCGGGTTTCACGAGCTTTGAACCACCAATCCGCCCCGCACTCTTTCTAGATCGAGGGCCGCCTCGGGGAAAGGAGCCATTGTATTATTTTCTGCATCCTCCCAGCCTAAAGGGTGGGCTGGTGGCGGCAGCTTGCGCCCCCCGAGGCCAGCGCCACGCGTCTGAAAGGCACGTGCTGGACCTTGCAGCAGCCTCGGAGAATCCGGAGAGAACCGGACCGGCTCCTCCCCGCCGGAGTAGGCAGAGGATAGCCGGGGGACCCGCAGAGCCAGATCTCTTCCGCTGCAAGTGCCCCATCCCAGTATGGACTCCCTCCGGTCCCTGAAGGCTGGGCAGTGGAGGGTTGGTAGTGGCACCCTCAGGAACCGCCAAGCGCCCTCCGCCCCCAGCCCGAGCAGAAAGTAGGGGTCGCCTTTGAAGCCCAAGTCCACCCTGCAGATTAGGACTAATCCCGATCTTTACACTAATATCACCTCTTGGGTTTTTATTATACTTATTGGGGAGGAAATGAGCTCTTGCCAGGCAAATAGCACCCGCAACCCCCTTCTCATAGCCGCGCAGGGCCAGGGCCTGCACAGCCCCGCGGGCAATCCCCGAGCTGCCGATATTATATTTGTGAAATGTTCTTTTGTTGAGGCTTTTAACACCTTCTTATAACGAATCATTTGTTCTTTTCTCTTTAATTTTGATAGACAATTAGCCATCAGAGATACACCAGTTGACTGTAACCGAGCATTAAACTCGCCTTTATGTAACGCTAATTTAGCATAGCTGCTTTGTTTAACTTTGCTATATAAGATCCAGGTTTTGTACCCAAAAAAATAGGTGTAATTTTATGTGGGGCTTCATTTCTTTTGGCCCTGTATGCAGCAAGCCCTCTGCTCTTTGTGAAGCGTTCTGCTGGGGCCGGACGCCATTTCCCGGGCCTAGCACCTGCAGGCTGGGGGTAGAGGGGGGAATTAGCATTGATATAGATTTAGTTGAAATGTAATCTCTTAAATCTGTCCAAGATTGGGGAGATAATTACACTTTCACTGAATTGCCAGGGGTCAGCGTCTCTGAGGACCTGAGGAGTTGATTTACTAACAATAGTGTTACATAAAAAATGGCGTTTGAGATTATAATGTTAATAGCTGCGGGGCCGCTGGGGAATGCGGCCGCTTCCAACTAATTCCGAGTAACGGGGTGTGGGGGGTGTGTGTGTGTGTGTGTGTGTGTGTGTGTGTGTGTGTGTGTGTTCCTTTTCCTCCCTCCCCTTGCTCTCAGGCTCTGTCTTTGCAAAGATTCATCGGAACACTAGCAGGGTTTAATTTGGTGGCAAGCACCAAATGGTTGAGTCTAGCAGCTCTGGGACTTGGAGGTTGCTGCTTTTTTTTTCGGGGAGTGCTGGTGGCGCCCAGTGGTGGTGCGGACCAGGGCGCGGGTTCCCAGCGCAGAGCCCACAGCGATGCTGGGCTGCAGCCGGAGTGGAGCGCAGGCGAGGCGAGACGAGGCGGTTGTGGGGCTGCACACAGGCATCGAGGCGGCCTCCCTACCTCAGCCGCAGCCGCGCCACCAGCCCCTCCCCCC
>NW_022103958.1:20164125-20170862 GCF_000313985.2 Echinops telfairi
CCCCCGGAACTAGGCCCGACTGGCTTCCGGTGGTCTTGAGCTCCTGGAACCCGCGAAGATGAGGCCTTTTTCTGTACTCATCTCTCCCGCCTGGGCCTTGCTTCCCTCTCAGCAGCCTAGGACTTGGGAGGCAGGAGGCCTCAGCGTTGAGGCTGCTCCATTCCTTCAGCACACTTTCCTGTGAACACTGGAGTTTGGCGGGAGTCAAGGCCATGCCTTGAAAGAGGGATTGAGATATCAACAGAATCCGTCAAGTTCAGATTCTAGCTCAGGGTGCAGGGAGCTTAAAACAGCGTGGTTAAAGAGTTTACACTCGCTTACACTTTAGCCAAACTCACCCTCTCACCCTCACCCACTGTGGACTCCGGCCACCTCCCCTAACCTTCAGCTGAGCAGGAATCCCAGGGCCAGCAGGACAGGATGGGGAGCCACCAGCTCCCTGCTCCTCCTAAGACTCCTCGAATGGCCTCGAGTCACCCAGGGGACCTACCAGTGGGCTGGCCCTGACCCATAGGCCAAGGAGGACCCCTATTGGAACTGGATGAATACAGAAAAGCAGCCTTCACTTTGGGTAGGACAAAGAGGGGTGGTTTTGTAATTGCCTTCTGGGTGACACAGAGCCCAATGGTCAGGGGAGGAGTCCCTGACCTAGGAGCAGCCTTGGGCCACACCAGGTTTTCAGCTGCTTAAGTTAGCCCCCAAGTGAGGCCACTGCTGATAGCTTGGATCCAGAAACTCAAGTTTCCCTCTTAAGAACAAGACTTGGAACATGAAAGGACTTGCCTCTGCCCTCTAGCTTTTGCCCTCTACAAGGTGAAGGGGTGGGGGGTGGGGAACCTCCCCCTAACAGACTTGTGGTAAGGCTCCCTTCATTCTGATCTGCTTCTGGGGAGAAGGGGTGCTAAGGTCCCAAGCTGTTGGTCCAAGCTAAGAAGGAGCCACTCCCCAGGGTAACAAGGTCTCACCCATCTTACTGAACCCTGCAGAGACTTCACACTGGCTGGCATTCCTTGGGTGGAGGGTGCCCTTCCAGGCTTGCTAGGGTTGGGGTTCAAAAATACAGCCAGGATAGAGACACACACACCCCTGCACCCAAGCCTTTGGCACTAGGGGAGGGGGGTCTCCGTGCTTCTCGAGTGTTTACCTCAGCGACCCCTTATCTTATATGTAATAGCAATATATATGTTAATTGAAAACTTCTGAATTTAAAAAGGTTGTGACAAGTTATAATTTGTCCTGTCAATGCTGGAATCCTTATTTATCTCTTTAGCTTGCCTCCTGCTCTCGCCTGTCAGCTAACAGCTTGCCTAACTCGTTGACTTCCTTACTCATGGCACGGAAATGACAAATGTGCTGTTTTATCCGTACAATTTATTTCATTATTGTTGCCAGCACGAAACATCACAATCAATCATAGGGAAGTCCAGTTGGCAGGTGTCAATCTTGGTGTGTTTTTGTACGTCTCAGTCTATATTTAATCCAATTATAAGGGTCACGGAGTAAGTGCCAATCCTCTTGTTACAACTCACATCTTATTTAAGATTTAAAGTAAAAAAGTCAACTCGATCACATGGACCGTTGGGGGAAGTTCGGGGACTCCTTTCAGACCCCCTTTCTTCTCTCTCTCTCTACACACATACACACACACACTTCTCCTCACCTCCTGCTTAAATTATGCAGCCATCCCTTTTTATTAAAGAGTTACGGGGAATCTGAGTTTTATGAGCATTTGTGTGCAAATGAAGGTTCTCCTTATTTTGCTAACGTAGAAGCCGACTTAATGATGAGAGATCTTTCCGCTCATTGCCCATTCAAATACAATTGTAGATCGAAGCCGGCCTTGTCACGTCGAGAAAAAGTGAATTTCTAACATCCAGGACGTGCCTGTCTACTTTCAGCGAACTGCATCCAATCACCCCCAGGGAATTCAACTAATGTCTCCACCCGCACGGGGGAAAGAAAGGAATCAAACATGGGCTATGGGCTGAGTGACTATGAAAATGCTTAGAAGCAACGGAGAAGCAGAGTCTTCTGGAACTAATTGTAATAGAGATGCTTTTTGTGGAAAAGCAAACTGAAGGATTTGAAGATTTTTCTACACCATCAAAACTTTTTTCTTTCTTCTTTTTTTCTTTTACAGTGGAGTAGAATGAACAGAAGAGTGAGAAGCAGCTGAGCATTTCTTTGAATGAGCAGAAAAATAATTGAGTCGCAGAGAACCCAGAGAATTGCATATAATTGTGCCATTGTGCAGCCCTTTAGAAGAGGGTAGAGAGATGGCAAATATTATCTTCGCTAAATATTTCCCTTTGGGACGCTCGAATTCACACACCGTCCCTTCAGTTTTGATTCAAAGTGAAAGTCCTGTTAAAACAAGTTTGCAATTTACAGGGGAGGGAGGGAGGCGGAGGACATGCAGGAGCCACATGCGCTGTCCAGTGCATTAAATTCCTCAGCTGATATGTGCATTTCTGGGTAGTCCAGCTATTTGAAATGACACGCAAGTATAAACCGTATTTTTTCTCAATAAGTTGAGAACTTTATCCTCGCTAGCCATTCGTTTTGATATGGAAACGCTTTATTAAACGACTTTCAATTAATACCCACCCGAGGATAATTTTGAAAACCAAAGTTAGCAAGACGCTTTATCATCCCGACTTCGCAAAATAAAAACGAAATCTTGAAGTTAAAAAGATCTACTTTTCAATTCTTGGGGGACAAATGGCGGTTTGGGTGTAAAGACAAACACTGACTCAATTCCCAACCTTGAGCATAGATTCCTCAGATGGACAGGCAAACCTGGGAGCCCCTTTATCTGCACAACAAAGTAGTTAAACAGAGATGGGCAAGAGAGAGAGAGAACATACCTTAGTCAAGAACACCAGATCTTAGCTACAGTGCAAGCCATGGGCGGGTTCTTGGATGCCGCTCTCTGGGTTCACTTCCGTCCAAGCTAAACTCTCTGATTCACCACCACCACCCCCTTAAAGCACACACACCTTACCACACCTCGTTGTCCACCATCTCTACCTCAAATCTTTTCCCCTCAACTCCCCACTTTGCCTCGCTGGCTGAAAGGGAGGCTCTGGGCTGACCCACTGCGGTGAACTGGATGGCCAAGCAGACCTCCTGGGCTGGGCTGCCGCAGAGGAGGACCAGGACTCTGGGTGGCCCTGGGAGTCTGGGATTTGCAGGCTGCTCTCATCCAAGCTAGAGGAAGCCTGGAGGAAACTGGATTTCTTATCCGCGTCTGGCCCTTTGCACCCGACCGTTCTACAGCCCACCTCAGGTCACACTCCGAGGTTGGGGGCAGGCGGAGGGGACGTTGGACTTTTCGCGACGCCCCCTGGGCCACCGGGGGTGCCCTTCTATCCCTGATGCTGACCAGTAAGGCCTAGAGAAGCTGCGTCCGCCCATGCCAAGCGTCGAAGGCTGGGCACCGCACCAGGCCGGGCCGGACAGCCCCACGGAGGCTGCTGGCAGGAGTGGGAACACAGCCCCCCTTCACCCCCGTCCCCGCTCTCCCCCACCCCCAGCCCCGCCGCCTCAGGTTAGAGGAGTGTCTCTTGTCTCCTCCGGGGTCAAGAACCTGCAGAAATGGGTCAATCTGTGTCCTTCCTAGAGTCGACCCTGGAGTAAGCTCCCACCCGCCTGCCTGCCTTCTGTGCCCCGGGGCAAATGGAGGGCGGCTCCTGGGTTGGCCTGGAGCTCGGAAGACCCAGGTCTCGCCTCGCTGCCAACGCCCGAGTGCGCCCTTTATTGACAGGCAGATAAGCAGGCGGGGTCCGTGGCGTTTCCAGCGTAGCTCTCAAGCACCCTGCTGGGTTGCAGGGATCCACCGCACTTAACCGCCTGCACTCCAAACAAGCCCCGAGCCGCCTCCTGGTCTCAACGGAAGGGGGGGTAGGGAGAGGGCCATGGACAGACGCGGGGCACCGCAGGCCTACCCAGGCCTGGGGCCTATCCACAGCCCACTCTTGAATGCGGAGTGGGGGAGGCGGCAGGACTTCCGGAAGGCTGCGGGGTGAGCGGCTAGGAGCTAACCAAGAAAATAGGTCACCGTGGCTGTTAAGGGGGAGGCAGAGAAACCCTAACAAACGCCGGAAGCCCCTCTCCCGTGTCAAACCAAGCTTGGGCGGAAGGAACAGTCCTGTCCCAGTCCGAACTAGAGTGGCCGGTGTGGGTATGTGGGGGAGGGGGGTGTTAAGGGGAGCGGTGATAGATCTTCCCTGGCCCTGATTTGAGAGGACGGAGGGGTGGAGGGAGAAGAGTGTGTGGAAAGCATACGGGTCTGGGACGTTTGTAAATAAGACCACCCCACTGAGACCTGTCCACCAACCAGCTCCCTCTCCTCCCTACGCTCACCCTGCCCGTGGGATCTCCACGGTTCAAGCGAAAGAAAAAGCTATCGAGTCTGGCTGGGAGCTGGCCTGGCCCAGAAGAGTCGCAGGCGGGCTGCCGGGAGCCGCCTCGCGACCGGTTGCGAAGAATTGCACCTGTACAGGTGTGCCGGGGGCGGGAGCGAGATCGCTCAGCCTCGAGCGCCTCGGCGCCATCTGGGATCGGCTTAACCCTGGCTGCTCCTTCCCGAGCAAGGTGGCCCTGGGACCCTGCCCGCCCGACACCAGTCCCAGTTCACCTGGGCTGGGTCTCCACCGAGCTTCAATTGATGCCCCATCTTGAAGCCACTTCATTAAGGCCCCTTTCCCCTCTGGACCCAAGTTCTGTTACTTTCAAGTTCAAGCCCAGGGTGGAGGCATAGGGGGAGGATCCTGGGAACCGGGGCTTGGTCCTGCTGGGGAGGACGCTGAAGGTCCGCACCAGTCAACCTCGCCACTGCAAGACGGCCTGGCCGGGCTGGGAGTAGTCATCTCCCAGTCCGCAGTGGTTGTGAGAGGCACAGAGTGACCGGCACAGACCACTGGGTCACGGTCTTGCCGATCCTGCCCCCGTTTCTGCAACCGCAGGAAGGGGAATCTTGACTTCCGAATCTGGGGCTTTCTTGGTTTCTTTCTGTAGGCCACAGTTAACCCCCAAGGCAAAGAGAACAAATCCACCTGCACTTTCTTCCTGCCTGAGCCTTCTGGCCCAGGGGCTGAGGGAAGTCCAGTCTGGGTTCACTTCGCGAGACCTCAGCGGAGCTGGCTAGGGTTTAAGCCTACCCTAGGATGGAGGGGCCCCTGAACCCCGCGTCTGTGCCCTTGGAGGGCGCTAGGGCCTGGTTGGGGTACTCATCAGATCTCCAGTTCTTTCTGAAAATAACTCCTGGGGCGCGTCCCCGTCACAACCCCGGCACGGCTCCCTCTGATAAAGCAACTTGGCCGAGGAGAGGAGGAAAGGACCGAGTGGGCATCCGGGTAACTGGTCTCCTGGGACCGCTTGCTGGGTGGGGTAGAGAGAACAGACACAGCAGGACTAGTTTGCTTGGGAGTTGATCTACGCCCTGAAGGAAAGTGGAGCTGGCTGGACCCTGCGAAGCCCGGCAGCCCAGAGCTTGGCCGGGGAGGGCTCGGTGGGTGTGCTGCGACCGGAGCGGCGCGGGGAGGCCAGGCCGGGCCCGGGCCGGGTGTAAAGCTCGCCGGCGCCGAGCGGAGCCCAACTCTGGCCTCCGTGACGTCACGTGGGCTGGTCAGCCAATGAGGGCGGCGCTGGCTTGGATATTAAGGAAAGTTAGCGCCTGCCGGAGCACCCTCTTTTCTTATCTTTGACATTTAAACTCTGGGGCAGGTCCTTGCGTACAACGCGGCTGTCAGATCTGCCACTTCCCCTGCCGAACGGCGGTGAGAAGTGTGGGAACCCGCGCAGCTCCGCTCACCTGCCTCCCCGCCCTCTGCTCCCAGGTAACCGCCCAGGCTCCCGGCCCAAGCCGGCCCTCGGCCGGCGGCGCTGCTCTGCCACCCCTGAAGCCCCCCAACCCCCACTTCCGAGCCAGGGACCCAGGGACTTGGCTGTTAAACGGAGGCACGAAGAGCTTACGGGAAGTTACTGAGGAGGGCTGGCACTGGGCGGGGGGTGCGGGGAGGGTGAGGAGGCTAGGTGGGGGTTGTCTTGTCTTTGCCGAGCGCGCTTCTCCGCAAAGGTGGCAACATTGTCCTTTCCCCAGAGTGGATCCCTGTGGATCGTGAGTTGGGTGGGTCGGGGGTCTGCAGCTACTGTCTGCGGAAGCAGAGCCTGGGACATGCAGGAGCTGGGTGCCAGTCGCACCTCTCTCACGTCCGCATGGCAAGAGCCCCACGAACGCGCGTGGAGAGGCCCCCACGGTGGGTGGCTGACGCTCGTGGGAACGCCCCTCCACCGGCCAAGCTAGGGGCGGCGGAAGTTGCCCGCGGAGGCAAAGAGGAGCTGGTTGGACGGCCGCGCCATCGCCGCGCTGCGGTTCCTTTCTCGGAAAGGAGCGGGGGACGAAAGAATGCGGCGCGCGGAGCCGGGCAGCGCGCAAGGCCCCCGGCGTGTGATTTGAGCTTCCCTGCGGAAGACCTAACAATTAGCGATTCTCACTGAGCTAGAACGCGGGCTCGGGTTGCAGCGGGTGCTGCGTTTGCAGCCGCAGCAGGAAGCTCGGGGACGCCGGGGACGCCGGGCTGCTGCTGCGGGCCCCGAGCCCGGGGCTGGAAGTTTCCCAGAAGCAGGTCAGGGTGGGGACGCCCTCAAACTTAGATGAACTCGTGCGCCCATGGGGGAAAGCCCTGCGAGTCCAGCCGCAAGTGGCAGAGACGACCAGGAGGACCCAGGCGGGC
>NW_022103958.1:20170962-20176857 GCF_000313985.2 Echinops telfairi
CGCTACCTGTACAGGACGTTGCGAAGGCCTCCAGACCAAGCCTCGGGTCGCCCCCAACCGCGCTCCTGACGCCCGCTCTCCAAACCTTTTGGGGGCACCTCCATGGGACGTTGGGGATCGCAGGCACCTTTGACAGGTGCTTGAGATCCACGGCCTGGCTCCGTCGCTGGCTGACCCCAGCCCACCTTTCCTGGGGAACCAGCGCAGTGACCTCCCGGCCGCGCGCCTTACCTGGACCCGGGTCCTCTGCTCGGCAGGCTTCTTCGGCCGGAGCTGGGCGCCAAGCAGGTTGCCTGCTTCTCAGTGGGAAGTGGACCTTCTCCTCCAGTCATAAATCAAACCCATCCATCCCCGGGCCTCCTCCCTCATTAGAGATGTTTATTGGAGATTGTGTTTATTCGGCTGTCATGGCGAGAAAACGCGGTGACATAATTACCTCTGACCAGAGTCGTCGCCTCACGCCGGGGCGAGATGAGGAGCTCCTCTGTAGCCTTCTCCCCCAGACCTTCCATGATCAGAGGGTCCTGCCTTTTTGATACCCCACCCCACCGCCAGACCCTCTCACATAATTTGGATTCTTGCATGAGTTACTATTAAGATTTCTACAGGGACTGGACATTTATTTATTTTAGAATTTGAAAGAAAAACCAAAGGGAGCCCAATGGCCTTCGGGGCAGAAAGGGCAGCGCGGAAGAGAGCGAAGGAGGAGAGTCCTTCTCTCTGTGGAAACTTCCCCCAGGTCTCGGCAGCGGCGCACTGGGCCCACACCTCTTAGTGGCCAAGGAGGGCTGGTCTAGTGGGGGCTGCCCTGAGAGGTGAAGGCTGATATTGGTGGCTTTATTTTTCATTCTTTGACCTATTGGAAGGAATTTGAGCCTTCAGGATCCCAAGCTGGGGTTAGAACTTGGGGGAGTCGACTCACAGCTCCTCCTCTGTCCTATTGTACTCCCACCCCTCACTGCCCCTGGGAGTGGGCCACCCCACCCCAGTCCATCCCCGCTAGCTGGGTTTGTAAGTCACCAACTGTGACACCAGGTTAGGGAGTGATGAAAAAAGCTCAGAATTGTTCCCTAATTAGAAATACATTTTTTAAAGACGGTACTGACAAATATCTGGGATCTCAGCTTTTGATCCCTCGCTGCCGCCTCTGTTCTCCAGTCGCTAATAAAACTCGCGTTCAGCCCCTTAGTGCCTTGATTAACAGGCAGATTAAGTCTTACTGGGGTTGGGAACAGCTTGTCCCAATCAATGTCATTTTAAAAGCCCGTCAGGATGCGCTTAGCTCTGGTTCCCTGGCCGCTTGAGCGAGCCAGCCATGACATCTCCTCCACCCAGCGGCAAAGCCCGCAGCCCCGCGTGCTCCTGCTCCACTCGAGGACAGATCGCAGGACTAGGCCCCTGGTCTTTAGAACTGGTAGCTGTTTTAGATAAGGGGTCTGGAAGGAGAAGGGAATGAGGTGCCCTTGCTGGCTTCGTTTGGGGCTGGGGGTGGAGAGGCTACATGAAAAGAGAGAAGAGAAACTATCCCACAAGGATGAAATGGAAAGCAAACTTTCCTAGGCACCCTATTTGCAAAATCAGAGGTTGCTGCTGTTGGCGAGTGATGACAAAATCTAGAGTTTTTAAACTCAGTTTCTTTGTAGGCAGCAGGGTGTAGGGGCAAGAAGCAAAGGCTAGGGAGTTGGGTTGGAGGAATCTCTTTGCTGGAAGTCACAGCTAGTCACAATGGTTCTTTAAGCTCTCCTCCTGGTATTTAGAGAGGCTTGCCAGCCAAGTGAATGTAAGAGGACCGAACCCAGATCGCCATGGCTCACTCGCCTTTTGGCAGCAGGCAATGAAGGACAGGGACACCCGGTTCGCAGCCGAGTGTGGCCACAGCCTGGAGGCGCTGCTCTCCGGGTTGCTGCCTCTCCTCTGCTTCCCCGGGCTTGGGGTTCCTCGAGGCTGCGGGGTGAGCCAAGGCCGACAGGTTGTTGAAGAAAAGAGAGGTAGAAAGGCCCGCGAGTAGAGCAGGCACCTGGGCTGGGCGGCAAGAATGGGGGCCTCTGCCTTGCACGTTCGTTTGACCCGTGTCTGAGGCTCCGCAGCCTCCGCACCTTCCCAGGGCCTGCAAAGAGGAAGCCTGTTGGGGTTCTGCAAAGTGACGCAGGTGTCTGCCAGCACCGCGCCTCCGCTAGGCTGGGAAAAGCAGGAGTCCCGAGGTATTCGGACACCTGGTGAGGGACTCCTGATCCTGACGCCCGGAGGCGGAACTTGCGTCCCCGAGAAGTGGCAGTAAGTCTGTGCCTCCGCAGCGGTCGCCTCCAGAGCGCGAATCAGGGCTCTGGCGAAAGCTCGGGGCTGGTGGGGTGAGAAGCTGCTGTCCCCATGTTTACGCACTAACGCTCGCCAGTGTTTCCGGATGTTCTCCGAGCGCGCCGCGGTCCCCCAGCGTGGCTCCCAAGATTTAGACAGCCTACCCCTGCCGGGCGAGACGACCCTGGCGGCCTCTGTGGGAACGCGCCAGCCTAGCAGGCCAAGGAGGTGGCCTCCTCGGGTATCGTGGGATAGGAAAGTGGAAGAATCAGGAAAGGCAGAGGAAGCAACCTCCTGGTGCCTTAGAGGGCAGCAAGGGGGATGGTGATTGTTGGAAGATGTAGTTAAAATGGCGACCTGCGAGGGCTCTGAATTTTCTATACACTTCAGGCCCACCAGTTTCGCGCCTCCCCCCCACTCCCCACCCCCCGCCACGCGTCAGTGTCACCCCCAGAGCAGGAATTTGGAAGAGGGAAACAAGTGAGGCCCTCAGCGCTTCTTTGAGGCTCAGAGACAGGAAAACATCCTTCTCCCCTTAAACTTTGATAACTCAGCTTCCCTCCAGGGCTGCGCTCCCTCCCACCCTCCGCCAAATGTTGACACGTTGGAAGCGGCCAAGCCCTTTTGGTTTCTTGTTTGCGCGGAGGGGTTTCCAAGAGTCCTCCCCAGGCCCCCCCGCCCCCGCCCAATGACGTCAGTGGCATTCACTCCGCGCTCCTCGCCCCTATGAAGTTTTGTTGTTAAAACTTTTCTTCGAGGAGAGGTGGGGACTGGGGGTGGGAGAAGGAGCTTGTTCTAAGAGCCAGTGCCCTGGGGGGAAATAGCAACTAGATTAGACCACTTCTTTCCGAAGCAGAGTTTAAGAAGATGCTAATCCATTCGGTCGCTAATTGAGAGGATGTAAAAATGATATTCTCCTCCAGATCGGACAGTCACGGGGCCTTTTTTCCGCCTTTCTTATTCTTCTACTTCTTTCTTTTTATTTCTTGCTGATGTCCACTGGACTTGATTTCAAACTTCCTTAATGCTCGTCAGAGAAGTAAAACAGGGAGAGAGCAAGAAAGCAGATTCTCGCTGGTCTGCGACCCAGGCCCAACTGCCCAACTTCCTGGGATCCTCCAAAAGTCGCGGTCCTACGAAATCCCGTTCAGGAAACCACGAACTCGGATCTCTGGTTGCGCCTCCCCTGGTCTGGGATTCCTCCAGGCTCCTGGGCAGCTGGAAGGAGCGGAGTCCACCGCCTGCTGGCCTGGGAGATGAGCGGATCGTGAGGCTTCGGTCCTGGCTCGGGCTGGAGAGAAGAGGCCTCCGCTCCCCCGGAGTTTTCCCCATCTCCTAGGTGGTGGCTGTGCGGGGTCCCGGCAGGGGCGAGGGTGTGCGGCCCACACCAGGTGGCTGCCCAGAGCAGCCTGCAGCGCCCTCATTGCGCCGGCCCCGAGGGACAGCAGCGGCGCGGCCTGTCTCGCTGAGTTCAGGGCGCACGGACTTTATTGATGAGCTCTGACTTCCATCACTTTTCACACGTGTCAAGAGGAGTCAAGTGTAGGCGGTGGTGGATTCATTACAGCCTTTCGGCCTCCACTCCTCCACCCCACTCCCCTTTCTGGGAGCCTGGGGTGCGTTCTCCGTTCTCCGGCCCAAACAGTCCCTAGCCCGGCACTAGAGCCCGCGGGCTCCGAGCGATCTCGCTGTGGACATTGTAGGCCAATGGGGCCCGCTCCCTCCTCTGTCACCTTAACTGAAGGCTCCAAGGGGCGCCTTTGGAGTGTACTGAGGTGTGTCCTAATCGTCCAGCATTCAACAAATGGACGTCTGGTGTGTGGTCAGAAGAGAAAGGCCATTTACTTACTTTCCTCCATGGTTTTTTGGCAACAGCTGAAGGGGAGCTGCCTCGGTGGACTGAGCACACTGGGGAGAGGGAGAGGCAGGAACCCCACACAGATAACCAGGAGCACACCCGGGCAAGCACTGACACACCAACATGACTAGAGAGAGAATACACACACACACACACACACACACACACATACTCAGCATTGGTCATCCCCCCGCTAACCCCACGCTCCACTACTCCCCCCTGCCCTCTTATTACCCGCCTCCCTTCCCCTCCTCTTCGGGCGTCAGGAAAAGCAGCAGCACTTAGTCAACAAATGGCACGTGGGAGAAGTTGGTGAGGGTTTGGTGAGGACACTTCAGGGCTTTTCATAAGAATCCTCTGTACACAAAGTAAGTGGTGTGTTTACTCGGGCCTCTCCAGCCGGGGCTGGGCCTCCGCTCCACGGCGCACGGCTGCTTCCGAATGGGAGAGAGGAGAGAAGAAAGTGCCCAGGGAACGGGTGGGGACCGAAGCAGGGCCGCCAGGCCTAAACTGGGGAGGCGACTGGGCCTTCCCCACACTCCCCGCCCCGTGAGTGGAGGGCTCCTCTGGGCCTAGGGGGCGGCCTCCGCCGTCGGAGTTGGGCTGCAGAGAAACATTATGACCCCCGCCCCTGTCCTCGTCTTCCCAGAGGCCAGGTGAGGTAGGAGCGGCCACCGCGGGGCTCTGTTTCCTGAGACCCAGCCCCGGCTGGGACAGAGGCAAAAGGGGAGGACGAGGGTGGTGCGGCCGGCCACGCTGCGCCGCAGCTGGCACCACAGGCCCGCGCAGAGCTGCCGAAACTTGCTGCCGTCCTGGGCTGGGGGCCGTGCGCCCAGCTTAGAGGGGTGGGGGGACGAGCTCCCCAGCCCCGCGGCCTGCACTCGACCCCTCCAGCTGGTGACCGCAGCGCGGGCCGCTCTGCCTGCCGAAGCGCGCGGAGCCTGGAGAGGTCGGCGAGCGCCAGATCCCGGTAGCAGGGGGCCCAAGCACCCGGGAGAGGAGTCGGGACCCACCGGCAGAGCCGAAAACAAGTGTATTCATATTCAAACAAACGGACCAATTGCACCAGGCGGGGAGAGGGAGCATCCAATCGGCTGGCGCGAGGCCTCGGCGCTGCTTTGCATACAGCAATATTTTGTGTGGGAGCGAGCGGTGCATTTGCATGTTGCGGAGTGATTAGTGGGTTTGAAAAGCGAACCGTGGCTCGGCCTCATTTCCCGCTCTGGTTCAGGCGCAGGAGGAAGTGTTTTGCTGGAGGATGATGACAGAGGTCAGGCTTCGCTAATGGGCCAGTGAGGAGCGGTGGAGGCGAGGCCGGGCGCCGGCACACACACATTAACACACTTGAGCCATCACCAATCAGCATAGGTGTGCTGGCCGCAGCCACTTCCCTCACCCACACTCTTTATCTCTCACTCTCCAACCGCTGACAGCCCATTTTATTGTCAATCTCTGTCTCCTTCCCAGGGATCGGAGAATTGCTCTCACACACCGACCCAGCAGCATCCGTGGAGGAAACGCTCACTGGCAACTCCTTTAAAACACCATCCGTTCAAACAGTTGTGGTCTTTAAGTAACAACACCAGGAGGAGGAGGAAAAAAAAAGCCACACAACCAAACAAACAAAACTCTTGACAGGAGCTTTGACAACGAGCGAGGATGCCTCAGAAAGGTGAGTCCACTCCTTTCTTCTCGCTTCATTTTTCTTGCAATCTGCAGGCAGGTCCCCCTCCCTCTTCCCC
>NW_022103958.1:20177437-20218122 GCF_000313985.2 Echinops telfairi
GCCGGCCCGGGTGGAGCGGGGCGGCCCGGCGGCCACACGCACACGCCACTGGAGGCTGCTGGAAAGAGCGAGCGGGCCCGCGAGCGCGGGAGGGCGACCGCGAGCGCGACCGCGAAGGAGGCGGCAGGCCCCGGCTGGCGGAGGCGCGCTCCGAGGGAGCGCCCAGGGGAGCGCGAGGATTGTCAGCTTCCAGCAAGCCTCCGGGCGCCGGGCCCCCCACTTCACTTGAGTGCGGAGCCCGGAACTTGCCAAGTCTCCGCTGCCCGGGCTTCCACTAACCCTCTCCCTCGCCCTGCGAAAGCCCGGGTTCCGCAGCGCTCGGTGGGTATTTGTCCTTGTCTTCCTCCGAGCCCACGGCGCCTGGCGTTCCTCTTTCAACAAGTTTTGAAGTGGAAAGGTGGATTGATGTTTTCTTCTTGCTTTCTTTCTCTAATCCGAACGGCCCCATGCTTATTCTTTGTGAGGTTTAAAAAAAAAATCAATATGAAAGCGTTAGCTTTCCCCTCTTGTCTGATCACCTCCTCTCCCAGTTAATTAGACTGAGTAATTCGAGAGCTCTTCGATTCTGGGACCCCAGGAGAAAACGTGTCTTTTCAAAGTTCATGAAGTTGCTGCCTCTTTTCCTGCTGCGGATTTGCTCAGTCTCTCTGCGCCATAATAGCTCGGAATTTTAGCAAGTGTAATTGAGGGGAAATGGAGTTGAATTTCAAGTGGAAATGCTTTCTTTTTCGAGTGCTAAAACCCGGCCCTCCAGTCAAGGGTGATTTCTAGAAAGTTTAAAAACAAAGTGAACGGAGGTTTCTTTCTCCCCTCCTCCCCCTCTTTCCTCTCTTTCTTTTCCTTTCTTTTTTCCTTTCTTCTTTCTCTCTCTATCTCTCAAACCCTCCCCCCACCCCTTTACTCGCTAAAGTTCCCTAAGCCACTTTGTGCGTTAAACACAAACTTGGGAAGGTTTGAGGAGGGGGTGGGCACAGAAAATGGACTGAAAAGCAGAGTTTAATGCAGGACAGTTTTGTTGCCGTTGACATTACTTTTTTTTTAATAGCTGGTGGCCTTTGCAAACGTCTGAAGGCAATTTAATTAGTTGTTACCTTACTTGGTCCCAGAGAGTGAAACTTTGTCGTCTTAATTGCAAATTACTTTCTGATTGGGGGCGGGGGGCTCAATTGAAGAGAGATTTTCCCTTTACCCCAGTTAAAGGAGTCAGGGGATGGATTTTTGAGAATCAAGTAATAAAACAACAGCAACAAAACTCCTTTTGGAAACGGAGGCTCCAGTTGGCGGGTGGGAGGCGGAGAACAGTGGCCCAGTGGCTGGAGAGCCCGGCGACTCCGAGTGTCTGCATAATCCCTCGTTCCCGCGTGGGTACCGGGCCGCGGCCAGGGCCGTACAAAGCCCGGGCTCAGCCGAGGGACTTGTTCGGGCCGCGGCTAGGGGTCTGGCCTGGCGGCTCACGACTGCTTCCGGGTGTCTGCGTTCCCGGCTTCCTCGGGGGTGGGGGTGGGTGGGCTCTCGAACTAAGTGCTAGCGATTACTTTAGGTAATTAGATAGTTTCTTAGCCATAGGGAGGTGGGGGATGGAGCACAGACCACTGGAAATGCTTTCACCTTCCCAGATGCTTCGAAAATTAATCGACTAGGCCTCTCTGGGATCAGCTAGTGGCATTTAAAAAGAAAGAAAGAAGATAGCTTCAAGTACCGGCCAGGTTAAGCGGCCATCAGTCGTGGTTGTGCACAGTGTGGGCTCCGAAGAGCGAAGTTGAGAAACTTTTGCCCCTCCCAGGGGATTTTGCCCCTCTCCTACGGTAGTTGTCAGCGCGGAGTGAGGGATGCTTTCTGAGGCTGAGTTGAGGTTTTTGACTGTCCAGTCCGGGGCTGACAGTGGGCTCAAGGGTCTGAGGGGGAGGAGGGAGGGGAGGAAGCCAACCCAAACTCCAGGTAGCTAGGTAAGTCCTCAGCTGTCGCCGGTATTAAACAGGCCGTAGTGGGAAGCTGGAGAAAAGTTCTCCTTTCAGGCTTGTTTGTATGAAAATAAGCTGACTCCCAGCTAGATAATAAATTAGACCACGAATGGCCTTACAGAGACTTATGTGCTTCTTGGAATTTGTTGCTTGTTGGTATACAAAATTAATCATTACCATAGGCAAAGCCGGAAAATGAACACATATTTTATCTTTTAATTTTTAAGAGAGAGAAATTATGCTGTGGCTATTTCATTATTTTACACCCCCCTCTTTTTTTTTTTTTTTTGGCAAACCTCTTGAATAGGCTCTTTCTTGCAACTCTCTCTTCCCAATTGAGCTCCCCACGGTGCCCTTGTATCTTTTTACAGCCCCTAACAACTCACACCAGTAACACAATTACCTTCAGATATTTATAACAAGAAATTACTTTTCTATTTTCCCTGCAAGAACCTTCTTTTTAGGGGAGGGCAAAGAGGGGGTGGCGGAGGACAAGCCTTGGGGGACCTGCACTGGGTCAGGACTTATGAAGGGAAGACCGACAGTCTGTCTGTTCTCTTTGTGAGTTAGTGGGTCGTTGGTGCGTTCGCTTGGGCGCTGCTGTGTGGCTGCTTGGGGAGACTGGGTTTTGCTCTTTGGGTCGGGGAAAGCCAGAGAATAGAAGCCATTGTTTGCTGTCTGTAGGCTTTGTCGACCAAGCTCACCCCCTCTGGTTCCTACTTTTTAAAGCAGTGAGGCGAAGTAGACAGCGTGTGTCACAGTACAGTGAAAGGGGGGAGAGCTAAACACCACAAGAGAAGTTAATCACCATAAGTGAGGTTTGAGAGAAAAAGTTGGACTCTCCACTTTCCAAGTCCCGGAAGGCCTGGGCGATTAGCTGAGAAGCTGAGAAAGGCTGTGGAGGTGAAGGAAGAAAGAAGGATGGGAGACTGGGGTGTTGGGGACCTCGGAGCAAATCACCAGAAGTTCCTTAAGGAAAGAGGGAGTGTGCCCTGCGGCAGTTCAGTCTTAGGTGCTGGTGCTGTGAAGTTTCGGTTCCTTGGTGGTTCCCTGTCCCTCAAAACTCCAGGTGTTAGTCTTACCGAGCCCAACCCTTGGCTTCTACTCCTTACCCTACTCTTCCTCTTGCTCTCTCCCTTCCCCTTTCCAAGGTTCTCAATATTTTATATAATTCATTAGATTCTCCCATTTGCCTAGGCCAGATAGAACAGCCTCTTAGAAAGGTTAGGAGCTACTGCAGAAGAGGTGGCTGGAACCTGGCTCTCTGGGGCTTAGGGTTCAGAGCAGTGTGAGAGTGGGAGTCAGAGAGTAGGGGGTCCTATATTTTGGGCCACAGTTTGACATCCCCTTCTCTCCTTCTGTTTTGCCTTAGGGGGAAGACATTAACTAGGGGTCGCGCAGATGTGTGAGACCCTTTATTGCAAGAGTGGACAGACATCCCAAATTTCAGGCAAGTTCTGCAGTGGTTGTGCTTCTTTCTGTAGTTCAGATGGAAGGAGACGGGGGACAGCAGAGTGGGAAATCTTTTCTGTTGCTTACAGAGTTAACTTCTAGGTGATTAGAGGGCAAAAGATTGGGAATATTGGGTATTTTATTCCAAGTCCAAGGAGTAGATTTTGGACCTGACAGATGAAACTGTATGGCGAGGTGAGGTCCATCTAAGTGATTGATTGAATGGACCCGTCCCTAAAGAAGGAGGTGTTCTTCTGCCCTTGATCCCAGTTCCTCTTCCGGGCGGGAGTTAGGTCTACCTGACACTGAGGCCCTGGATTAACACCTATTTCCTTAATAACAGAGCCCCATATCCGAGCCTCCTGGGATCCTGTGGCCCCCAGTCAGCGCCAGCATGCAGAACAGTAAGTGCCTCTGGTCTTTCTCGGGTTTCCGGCGGGCAGGGGGCGGGGGCGCAGGCTGGGCAGGGGCGAGGCTCACCGACAGGCAGAGGTTGGAGGTTCGGGGACCTGAGATGGCTGCATCCACTTTGGCACGGGCAGTAGAGTGGGGGTGGGGGTGGGGACCTTTACCTGGCTGTTCTAGCCCCTGGAAGAACAGGGGCTGGGCCCTTCAGAACTGCCCGACTTTTCCAAGCTATGGTAGAGAAACCCCATCCCCACCCCCAAATCCTGTAACTCACACCCCCTCCCCGCCCCTGCCCGAGCTCTGACCCCAGAGAGGGGCTGGGCCCGAGCAGGGCGGGGCGAAGGCTCCTCTCAGTTGCTGGAGAAGGAAGGAGGCCCCTTTGGGTTTAGCGAGGACTGAATGTCGCCTGCTCCCGGGTGGGGTGGGGGACACCCCTCCCCCGAGTCACTCTCAGGGCAGCTCCTCCCCTCTCCACCCTGGGGCCTAGAAAGGAAGAGGAGTGGGGGACCTAGGCTTGAAAAGGGCCCGTGGGCCCGGAGGAGGGGCTGGTAACCTCCCACCGTGGGGCTGTTCCGGGGCCAGAGAGAGCAGTGTTTCCTGGACCTGCGAAGAGGGTGGGGGTCGCGCGCAGGAATCGATCAGAGAACCCTGCGCTGGCAATGAAACCTCCACGGGCCCTGGTCGTTCAGCCCCCTAATGCCTTTGATTTCCGGGTTTTTGTCCCTTGCTTCCTCTCGAAGTCTAGGCCTCTGATGTCCCAGCCCACCTTCCAGCTCAGGCCAGGGACTCCGGAACGTGGCAGCCCTGGCCTGGCGCCTAGGAAGGAGCCCAGGATAACTAGGCCCAGATTGAGATTCGGACTCTGAACGCGGTCTAGGGGCTCATTATACTTGGAGTGGGGAAGCCCAGGTCTTCGAGTAACCTTCCCTGTCGATCCTCAAAGACCGTGGCTCCCCTAGCCCGCTCCATCAGTCCTGGCGCTGACCAACCGACTCCTGGTGCTGCCCAGGGAGTGGGCATGAGTGGCAGGAAAGGGCGTGAAGGTGTCGAGGTTTGCGGATGGTTGTTGCAGACCTGCCAGGGCCTGGGGGCTTGGCCCAGGAGACATCCACTGGGCAAGACCAGTGCCTCTGCCCACTGCTCCCGGTGGCGGCTGGCTTCTCCCCCTGGAGCGCAGGCCCCGCTGGGCCACAGGCTCGTAAGGATAGTTCGGTCGTGGGGCGCTGCCGCGCAGAGCGTTTGCCGCTGCGGCCTGGCTTGCAGGCCCCGAGGGGCGCTGGGTCGCGCGCCGGCCTACAGGGCTTTATGCCGCTCGCTCCCGGGTGTACGCGAGGCACGGAGCATCCAAATTGACACCATATGTTTTCCTATTAGATGCTTCGCGGTCGAATTCTAGGCGCATAATCATCGCCACTGGGCGAGAGAGCTCCAGGCGTCCCTGGGGAAGGGACACAATGATTGAGGCTTAACCTCTGAAGGGGAATTTAGAGCTGCGCTTCCTCGCTGCCATTTCGATGCTGGCAGAGGCGTCTTGGCCCCTTTTCCTCGGCAAGCCCCCGGCGGCGGTGACTGCAGAGGTGGCAGGCACATTGTGATTTTTTTGCAATAAAAGAAGAAGGGAGGTCTAGGATGGGGCGACCTCGCAGGCCTAGGCATTGGTAGGTTGGGAATTGCCCAGTCTAGACATGAAGTTTGGGGAATCGCTGTCTCCGCTCGAGACACCTATCTCTTTCGGGAAGGGCTTTCTTGTGGGGAGTGGGCTTCCGTGGCTGGAAGAAGAGCCGAGGCTTGCTTGGCCAAGGCCCGCAATAAAGACAATTGTGAAACCGGAAGCAAGGTCCAGGCCTCGCTATGTTGGTGAAGAGCGGTCCGGCGCTACCGCCCAACTAGCACTGAACTCAGCTCCAGTCCAGATCCCCCAACGCCTGTCACTTCTCATCGAGTTGAGACTCGGCGCCACCCCCTCCACCCTTGGTGATGGCCGCCCAAAGCCTTCGGCTACCCTGAAAACGCGGCTCCCCACGAAGGGGGAAAGGAGTGCAGTTCAATCTCGTCTGAGTGATCTCCAAATAGGGACGGAAAGGGTCGTTTTATCACGGTCCCGTTTGTCGTGACGATGCAATTTCCCGGAGCGGAGCACTGTCACAAAGTGACAAGGCTGCCACAAGCGCCCCGACTGATCTTTTCAATTAGCCTTCCATGCATGATCCGGAGCGACTTCCGCCTATTTCCAGAAATTAAGCTCAAACTTGACGTGCAGCTAGTTTTATTTTAAAGACAAATGTCAGAGAGGCTCATCATATTTCCCCCCTCTTCTATATTTGGAGCTTATTTATTGCTAAGAAGCACAGGCTCCTGGAGTCAATTTATCAGGAGGCTCCAAGGAGAGAAGAGAGGAGAGGAGAGCCAGCTGGGAACCACATCTTCTGGGAGGTCTGCTTTCTAGAGCCAGGGCTGCGGGTTGGAGATTTCTTTTTTCTTTGAAGGAAGTTGAAATTAGCGATTGGTTTTATTTGCTTGTCTGTAGTTTCGGGGCGGGGAGGGGGGGGGGGCCTACGGAGAGGTGTTAACTCCCTCCCCTGGTCTCTAAGATTAGACAATGGAAATGCGTGGCTGGGAAATGCAGTGATAGAGGTGGGCTGGGGGATGCCCAGGTGTGTTTCCCACCCCTTTCCTCTCCCTTCTGAGCTTTACTAACATCTGTGGGCGGCGGCAGTGCTGAGGGCCAGGGTCAACAGTGCCCTCCACCCCACTGGGCGACCTTCCCTGGTGGCTGGGAAGCAGGACCAGAGCCAAGTGGAGGGAAACCCCGATTGGGGCGAATGGGGTGCACTGGTCGGATTTGTTGTGTTGTTTCTTCTCTTATCTTTTCCCTCCTTTTCAATTCGAGTGATTGTGCCAGGTCGTCACCAGAGTTTGGACTCTAGCATCCCAGGGAGCATGAAGGGCTGTAGGATATGCAGTCACTGGCCCAATACTGCAGTGACCTTGGCCGTTCCAGTGTGGTTTTTTTTCTGTAGAACCCACAGCTTGCGGTGACGATGAGGCTGCTGGGGTCTTTGGGAGGGTGTTTGAGAGCTGGTTGTTGGCACTGTGTAGGTTCAGTGGCTCGCTAGGGCTTTATGAAGAGGGGCACTGGGGTGGGGTGATGGAGGCAGTGGGGTGGGCGAGGAGTTCTTGCTCCTTGGCATGTTTCTGAGCTGCTGAAGCTGGGATGCTTCTGCAATCTGGGGCAGGAGCATGGCTGGTTGGTGCTGGGCTGCCCGCTATACTACAAGGCTGCTTGGTCCTGTTGCGGTTCTTCGATCGATAGCAGGAACCTGATCGCTGAGGTTGGCAAGGGTTGGCAGCAGAGCTGACAGTGCACTGTGGTTGTCTTTTCTCCTTTTCCGTCTACCTTTTCTCCTCCTTTCTTCTTCCTCTCTTCCTCTGTCTCCTCCTCTTACTCCCTCTCCCCGCCTCTTCTTTCCTCTCCTCTCCCTTTCTTTAGGTCACAGCGGAGTGAATCAGCTTGGTGGTGTCTTTGTCAACGGGCGGCCACTGCCGGACTCCACCCGGCAGAAGATCGTAGAGCTAGCTCACAGCGGGGCCCGGCCGTGCGACATTTCCCGAATTCTGCAGGTGATCCTCCTGGCGCCACCCCACTCGCCGCCCCCGCGGCCCTCCACTCTCAACGCCCTCTCTTCATTTCTTACTGTAAACGCTGCTAATTATGGACCCCCACCCTGACCCACCCACCAGGTCCTCGTCCCACCCGCTGCCCTGCCTCTCCTCCTTCCCTTTTCCTTCCACCATCCTCCCCTCCCTTTCTCAACCTGGGCCAGTCATGAGATAATTCATCTGCTGAAGGGGAAAAAAAAGTGCTTGTATTTTTAAAAACCTTTTGACATTTGGTAAAGGCATTCATTGAGGTAACAGTTTATGAACTGTGATAATAACAAACTGGCATGATTTCGGTTGCCTTCTCCCCATCTTGCCCTTACCTTGAGCTTTGAGATATTGCTGTTTTTCATCATGAAGAACATAGATTGATTTGAAAAGACGAACGTTATTTGGATCCTCTCTAGCCCATCCAAATGGGCTTTATTTTTTAAAGAGATATAGTAAAATTTTAGTTTTATTTTTCCTCTTTGCCCATTAAAGCCTACCACCACTTTTAGCAAGGTCAGCACAACAAAATTAATCTGACTTCGTTTTGATGCATCTCCAGGCAGTGGTTTAATAAAAGTTTTTTTTTCATAAAAAAACTCTTAAATTAGTTTTTTTTTTCATTCAAACTGTTTGAAAGTATAATATTTGTAGTTTTTAGGGCTACAAATGTAATTTTAAGAAAAAAAAAGCTCTCTATAGTAAGTTCTCATACCATTGAAGGTATATTTTTGTGTTATAGACCCATGCAGATGCAAAAGTCCAAGTGCTGGACAATCAAAACGTAAGCTTGTCATTGTTTAATGCATACTTAAACAATTTTATTTTTGTCTTGAAATTATTAATAATGTGATTTTCTGTCCACTTCCCCATATGCAGGTGTCCAATGGATGTGTGAGTAAAATTCTGGGCAGGTATTACGAGACTGGCTCCATCAGACCCAGGGCAATCGGTGGTAGTAAACCGAGAGTAGCGACTCCAGAAGTTGTAAGCAAAATAGCCCAGTATAAACGGGAGTGCCCGTCCATCTTTGCTTGGGAAATCCGAGACAGATTATTGTCCGAGGGGGTCTGTACCAACGATAACATACCAAGTGTAAGTTCACTGAGAACACTCACCCTCCCAGCCCCACACCCCGCCCGCTCTCCTCTGCTTTATCCTCCTTTCCCTCCTCCCATTTTTCCTCTCTCTCACTGTCTCTCTATCTCTCTCTCCTTCCGGCTCCACACATGTCTCTTCTGCACCTGGGGGTATTGAGAGGTGTGTGCCTGCCCTGACCTTTTTTGACCATCTGGAAATGGGTGTTGAATATGGGGATTTGCTCACTCCATTGGCATACTGTAAAGCAGAGGACACACGCATTCAGGAAGGGCTCATGAATCCAGTAGGAAAAGGAAAAGCATATTCTAGCGTCCTCCACATCCACTGGCCTAAACCTTCCTTTAGGCACCAAACATCCATTTCTCCTCATATATATAAAACAAGGTGGGGGCTGGGGGGAGAGTTCTGAAACAATAGGTTTAAACTTTTACTTATTTCTTTTTTACATCTTTTAACAAAATGAAGCAGCCACCTAGTCAGATCATCAGGGCCACTGGGTAGTGATGAAGGATGTTCACACCCCTCCCCCAAATCTCTACCCAGCTCAATTTCTTTGCTCAACATGATTGATTATCACTTTTTCTATGATGCCCCCCACCCCCCGCAAAGCCATTCATTGTCCCAGGATGGCTGGAAGTGTTTTAATATTTTGAGGGTCATTCTTTATGGGGGTGGGCAAGTGGAGATGGGGGACTTAACATGGGATAATGCTTTCTTCAGGGGATGCTACCATTTGGTTTGACTTTGGTTTGATTTGCAGGTATCATCAATAAACAGAGTTCTTCGCAACCTGGCTAGCGAAAAGCAACAGATGGGCGCAGACGGAATGTATGATAAACTAAGGATGTTGAACGGGCAGACAGGAAGCTGGGGTACCCGGCCTGGTTGGTATCCAGGGACTTCGGTGCCAGGGCAACCTACACAAGGTAAAACCCAATGTCCATCCTTTAAATCCTCCCTAGTCATAGTTTCCTGCCCATCTTTTCCTCCCCCCAATATCTCTTCTCCTTCCTGGCCTCCGTGCTTGGGGGGAATGTAGTGGAACCCTCTTCAAAGGCCGGGACACACCACGGAGTTGTGATGTGCGTAGATGGTGGTGCTGAACCAGCTGGTTAGCTTGGGAGGGGGCTTGGGGGCTGTGCAAGTCGCCAGGGAGAGTCTGAGTGTGGTGGTGTGTGAGTGAGGTGTGGTCAGGAGTTAGTTGTGTGAGAGGTTGTGCCGTGGTGCCCTATTAAAATTCCCCCTTAAAATGCAGAGTCCCCTTGCTGTAGAAGTGTGACAAGTTAGCACACTGACAGACTGCAAGGTAAACATAATTGTATTGTTTTGCTTTTTGCTATAATTGACAAATTATGTATGAGTGCACATGTGAATTACGTGTATATGAGAAGTGGACCAGCTAGATGAGGGGCCAAATGGAGGAAGGGGTGCTGGAGGTAGGGGGCTCCCACCAACCCTGCTCCTCTAGGCCATCAGTTCTCACACTGGGAGGGTGGCAGCTGGGTAAAAATCGCGGTGAGAAGGCTGAGCCCCACTTCAGGGTACCAGGAGCTGCTCCAGCAGAGATGGGAGGAGACCTGAGACCTTGGGACATCCCAGGATTTGTGCGAAAGGGTAGAAGAAGAGGAGCAGAAGGGAGGATAGAGGTGTCTGTTGGATACCCCCTCTCCCCAACCCACTCCCCCACCCTCAGGTAGCCTGGTCAAAAAGAGGAAACAGTTTATTCCAAAGATTAATCGGCATTTGTTGTCCTCGTGACAGGGAGATAATATGCGGGATAATGGGACGTGGAGTCCCTCACTTCCGGCAGCGCGACAGAGTGGGGGGGGGGTCTCCGACCCGGGGCGACTGCTGTGGGGGTAGTCCTAAGGCTGCCTGGGCATCCAGGACTCGCCAGGGGTGCCTGCGCCTCCACCACGCAGGGCTAGCGAAGGGAAAATCGGTAACAGTATGCGAAATATCTGGTACAAAGGATGCCTCTGTCACTCGCAAGAATTTGTTATGGGAACAATCCTGTCGCTCTGTAATTGCTCATTAGAGAACGTTTTGTTTCTCATTAAGGCGACATGAATAAGCGTCTAGTTGAAGGAGACAGCTGTAGAAATGTTCCACAAGAGACCTCTGGACACGATTCGGCACCAATTGCCAATTAGACATGTCAGTGTTAAGAGCAGAAAACAATATAGGACGGACACTGGGAAGATAGGGAGCAAAGCGCTGGCTTGTTGTTTCCCGCGGCCGTGCAGCCAGCGGAGGCCTCCTGACGGGCAGGGTCCAGGCTCCCCTGGACGACCCCGCCTGCACTCCAGGGCTCGGCCTGCTGCGGACCAGGGGCTGCCCGGCCCCGGCTGCTCTGTCCCCCACTAAAGCGGAGATGCCACCCGATAGTAAGCCGATGACCCCAACCTTGCGGGACCTTTGAAACCGGAGTCTGCCCACGAGTGTACTCTGGACCACACCCAAGTGACACAGGCACTTGTACTCTGCGGCATCGGAGCGAGCGCCCACCTGCCTCTCCCCCCCCCCAACACTGCTCCCCACAGTCTGAAGTCTCCATGGGGTCTCTTCCTGTCAGGACCTGGCCGACTTGGTCCCAGGGGTCTCAAAGAGGGCGCAGGCGCCAGGACTGGGAGACCAAGCCCAGAAACTCCCTCCCCCTGGCCTCCTGGGTGGGAGGCCTCAGAGTGACTGGGGACATCGAGGAGGACGCCCCTCTGGCGCTGCCGAGCGAGACAGCAGGTGAGGGCAGAAGCTTAGTCAGCCGCGTGGCCTCCACCAGCGCTGGAGCTCCATTGGCGTAGCCTTTCGTTCTGGGGAGCAGAGAGGCCTGCTGGGGACGGCTAGGGCTGGGGCTGGCGCCCGTTCTGGGGCGTTCCGACGCCAGGGTGTTAGAAAAGTCTGGATCGTTCTTCCGCCTGCCTCTTCCTAAAAGCCCCACTCACCACGCAGGGGCTCCAATGCCCAGGCTCAGAGCTGCGCGTCCCACCCCCCACCCCCAGCAGTGGGCGCGCCGAGCCGGAGCGTGGGGCCGGCCAAGTGTCGGTCCAGGCGTTCTCGGGGCTCCGCAGGCCTTTGACACTCAGGGAGTCCCTCCTCCCTCCATGGCCCCCTTCCCCGCCCCGGGAAGCCGTTCTTGGGTTTTAAAGAGTCCATTACTCCGAAAGCATAAGGCGAGGTTAGGTCTCAGAGGGAGACAAATATGGTTTCCATCTGATCAGCGCTGTGCGGCGGTGAATAACATCGTGACGACGTGGTGGGCTGACAACAAGAGACGACTCTATCCAGCCCCAATCCTCCAGCGATTTGGTGGTTTTAGGGATCACGGAGACACTTTTTCTTATCTCCTCCTCCCTTCCCCCCCCCCTGCCCCCGCCCCCCATAATACCCAGGCCTTCTATAGGATTTAGTCAGTCTCCCTTTCAACAGATGCTACAATGTTTTGATCCGCGCTCCCGAGCTGAAAAGGTGCCGCAACCGGGTTGCTATCTTTTCTTGCTTGTTTTCCGCCTCACTGATTAAGACACTAAGAAACTAAGGAATGATTTTATTTCCCAGCGTCTTCCCTCCCGCCCCCCCTCCTTTTTTTCTGTTCTCCTTCTTCCAGGAAACAAATCCTGTGCCCAGCGTCAGATGGTGCTGGGGCAGGGATAATGGGAGGCACTTTCACTCGCCTTCTCGCGGATTAGGCTGCAAGGTGGACGGCGCCCATTGAGGGCCCCCCTCTTTGCTCCGCACCGAGGGGGCGCCTTTTAAAGACGATATCTTAATTGTCTGCCACTTAGGGTTCTCGTGTGGGGAATTCGAGCTCCAACTCCTAGTTCCATTTCGTTAAAAGCCCTAAGAGTGGAAGATAAACCAGTTAAAAAGGAGGCATCCCCACTAAGCGGGATCAGGGACCTTCCCCACCGCCCTTGCAAACGCTCGCTAACTTCAAAAAGTAGCAAACAAACGGAATAGCTGTGATCTCTCTGCTCTGCTAGGGCTTCAAGGGTTCTTGAAGCCGAGGGATTCTCCGTACTGGTTGCTAATTCTACTTGTGTGTGTAAAGAGGTTTGAAAATCAAGCTCGCCCCTCCTCCTCCTCCTTGACTTCACTAGCCATTAGTGTCAGTTCTCCAGTCAGAGCAGGGGTGTGTGTGTGTGTGTGTGTGTGTGCAACGCACGTGAACATGTCTACGGTTTAACTTTAGGAAAGTGGGGGAGTGTCAGAGGAGCGAACCAGAGGAGAGGGCCCTTTCTGAACGGCCTGCTGAGGGGGATACCAGCTTGGTTTAATTGGCCAGATCGAACAGTGCCAGGTAAGGGTCTGTGATGGGCCCAGCCTCCTGGACAGCAGGAGCTCGGAGTGACCTAGGTGTGTGTGTGTGTGTGTTGCCCTCCGAGCCCTGGGTTCCCGGGGTCCTAAATGCCAGGCAGTGGCAGAATTTTGTGTTTTCCAAAAGTGATGATCCACCAGTCTTTAGAGTCCGCCAAAGCTGTCAGAAAAGCCAGTTATAACGTGTCCCTGGATCACAATAAAATGCCAGAGGAGAGCTCCTGTGTCCTTCCCCCTAAAATCCCTTTGCACCCCACTGGCGTAGTGGGAGAAGGGCTGGGCTGCTGGCTAACAGCACGGTTAGCAGTTTGAAGCCACCAGTGTCACAGGGAGAAAAAGACGAGGCTGTCTGCAGTCTCAGAAAGCCACAGGGGCAGTTCTGCCCTATCCTATAGGGTCAACCCGAGTCAGAAGCAATTCCGGGGCAGAGCTTTGTGTTCTTAATCACTTCGAAGAGTCACCTTGAAACTTGGGGGCCACACCTCAGCGCTGACACTTGCGTCCTCACAGGACCGTGGTGACAGTGGCCACCAGCTAAGCGGCACCACCCCCTTTCTGATGGGGCGCAAGCCAACTCAAAGGACAGCCATAGCCTTCGCTAATACTCTCTCCCTCCTCCTCCTTTTCCTCTCTCCCTTTCTCCCCCAACGCCTCACGGCTCTTTTCCTCTCCGAGTTCTTTTCTGTTCTTTTCTTTTGATACTTCTCATCTCTGAAGCCCTCTTTTTCTCTTTTAGGGTCCGCCCTCCTGTCCCACCCACCCTGGTCTCTTCCTTTCTACTCACCCTCACCCCCACCCCCATGCCCGCCCACCCTCAGCCCCAGCCTCTAGCCATGGTCCCCATCCTCCCTCACAGTCTCCCCTCCACGCCTCCGCGCCCCATCCCCCCTGTCCCCCCAGCCAAGCGCCCTAAATAGCATTGAAGCGCCCGAGCTGCGGACAGTGATTAATGATAGCAGAGCAGAGGGGTTAACACACTTCACTGAAAAGTCTGTTGACTGGGCTGCTTGTAACACAATGTGGCCCGCTGCACGCCTCAAGAGAATCCTTTTGTTGTCCGCGCTCATTGTGGCCTCAAAATTCTGCCCACGAAAGTTTGCCAACGCTCCTGCCCCAGGAGTTTAATAGTTTCCCTTACTCGCGGGGCATTGTGCGGCGCTGAAAAGCAGCCCCTCTCTATTCAAGTGTTGGTGGTCATCTCAATAGATCTCCAAGGGCCCATATGGTGGCCAGTGCCGATGAATCCGACTGTTTAAATGGGGGAGAAAGTTGGGGTTTTAAAACATTTCAAAGTTCCTGAAAGGATCCCACTAGATCCTGTCACAATTCCCTGAACTCTTTGAAGGCACTGGCTATTGTCCTCTGGTTATAAATTATATTCCTGGACAAGTCGATTCCCACCAATGCTCCGTGGCGGGCCCCATGCTCCCCCACCCCCGCTGGCTATGAGGTGTGTGTGTGTGTGTGTGTGTGTGTGTGTGTGTGTGTGTGTGTGTCCATGAGGCAGCCTGGCTGGTATCCCTTGGGCTCTGAGCACCCAAGACTGGAGCCCCAGCCTGGAGTAGCTCAGGGAGCCCAGGCTGAGTCCTGCCCTTGGAGAGGCTTTCGAGAAAAGCTAGCCCAAGTGCACATCTCGCCCTCCAAGCGCCAATGGAAAACAATAAAACTTTCCCCTGTTTAATGATAGAAATTACATTAAAAGTGGTGGAAATGCCCTAATTAAAAATGTACTGCTTAAATGATATGCCAAGGACTCAGCTGCAGCATAGCATATTTAGCTAGTTAGTGAACTCTCTACTATTTCTTTTTTTAAATTACACGTTAAAAATTTAAAAGAAATCTTACTTTTCTCTGGTGCAACACATTACAAAGAATGGACAGTCCTTTTATCTAAATATAAAATTCCATTTTCAGCAATTATAGCCTGTTCTTGGTGATGATATAATTACAGCTGTGCTCGTAATAGGTGTCAAGGCGAAGCGCACTCACACAATAGTTGAATAAAACTGCAGAACAATGCGAGCACTTCTAAATTCACAACCTTTAAAATGAAATTGACTGTGCAGAATTCAAATAAAAACTAGATAAATATTTTTTAAAAAAGATTACAAGCTTGGTTTGGTTTCTTAATAGCATTTTCTCCAAACCTATCAACATTTAATTGATTAGCTAGGAATTACTGATTATAGATCAGCTGAAATCTTGAACATCACTCTCTTATTTTTCCAACACAGACACAGGTAAATAAACTCTGCAGGGAAAGGAAACGGGGTGAGCCACATGGGGAGTCCAGGGTAGGTTTGAGAAATCATTTCAGCTGGGGACTCCAGCGCTTGTTGTTACCATTCAAAGACATGCCACGGGGCGTGGGTATTGCACGCACCGTCTTGAGAAGCGCACCCAGAGAGCATGGTGGTCAGGGCAGGTCTGCTGTCGAATGTCGCCCCTTGAAAGACCTAGGCCAACCCTTAGTCACCTTGGGACTGCTTCGCAGGCTACACTGACATGGACGTGGATGGCAATCCCAGGCCCCTTTTCCAGGCTCTAGTTATTCTGAATTGCTCTTACCATCCCATCCTTTTTGTTCCAGATGGCTGCCAGCAACAAGAAGGAGGGGGTGAAAACACTAACTCCATCAGTTCCAACGGAGAAGATTCAGATGAAGCTCAAATGCGACTTCAGCTGAAGCGGAAGCTGCAAAGAAATAGAACATCTTTTACCCAAGAGCAAATTGAGGCCCTGGAGAAAGGTGATGGCGTTTTCAAAGCAGACAAGTAGTAAATCAAAGTAAATGCACATCCTCGGTACAAAGGGCTAGATTTGGCCAGGGCCCTTTGCATAGAGCACTGAATAGAGTGGTTTTTCCTTGTTTTTTTCTTCTTTCTTTCTCCATTCCTCTCCCCTCCACCCACTGTCTTTTCAATGTGCATGTGTTTTCTTCTTTTTGTGTATCAGTAGTTCAAAGACTCAACGTCTGACTTCTTAGAGAGAGAGAGAGAGAAAGATGACTTATTCTGGCCACAGAAAGGGTCCTCCAATGTCATTCCGAAGAAAACTTAATTTGGTTCTCCTGGGAAAACTCTTCCAAGTAGAGTCAACACTACCAGTCACAACCTTTCCAGGGAACTGGTTGGAGATGATGGAAATGGGGTCCGGGGGGCCAGCTTGAACCAGAGCCATTTTGTCTAGCTGTGGCACAACACAGATAAATCCACTTGCTCTTTCAGAGTTTGAGAGAACCCACTATCCAGATGTGTTTGCCCGAGAAAGACTAGCGGCTAAAATAGATCTGCCTGAAGCAAGAATACAGGTACCTTGTGGTTGCAAGCTCTTTGATTCTATTCATTTGCCTTTTCTAGAGACAAAGGTGCTTCTTGTGAGCACAGTGACATATAAATGGCCACAGGTCTGGTTTGCTAACTACTTTCCGGCCTGGGAAGGGGTGGGGGAGGGCGGTGGACGTGCCAGAGGGGAGCACAGGGCTACCAGGGTTCTAGCTAACCTGGTCCTTCTGGCTTCCAGGTCTGGTTTTCTAATCGAAGGGCCAAGTGGAGACGAGAAGAAAAGCTGCGGAATCAGAGAAGACAGGCCAGCAACACACCTAGTCACATTCCTATCAGCAGTAGTTTCAGTACCAGTGTCTACCAACCAATCCCACAACCCACTACACCTGGTAATTTGATATATGGCCGCTACTGCTAACTGTGTTTAAACTGGGCCGTGGCGGTCACTGTGACACTCTCTCTCTTGTGTCTTTCACCTGGCAGTTTCCTCCTTCACTTCGGGCTCCATGTTGGGCCGGACAGACACAGCCCTCACAAACACATACAGCGCTCTGCCGCCCATGCCCAGCTTCACCATGGCAAACAACCTGCCTATGCAAGTAAGTGAGGCTGGTGGCTGTCTGCTTAGCAGGTGTCTGGGAGGTGCACTGAGGACTGGGCCAGGACGGGCAAGCTTGGTTGACTGGCTGTGTCCCTTGGGAACCCTTCTCACTGCAGTGATTGGCTTGACCAGTCAAGTCTGCAATGAAAACAGTCGGTCCAATCTTTTTTTAATTGATTGATTGATTCATGACTTGTTCGGTCAAGTTCATCTGCCTTTTGCTTACAGAGGATGTTAGCTTGCATCATGTCAGGTGGGAGTGGGGCGTGCTTTGGCTACCACTGAAACTTGAACCAGAAAATGGATAGATTGCTGGCATATTGCTAGACTAGTATAGCTTATGTTTTATGCTTAGGTTTCTTTGCATTTATACTAGTAAACACATAAGTATTGTATGTATTTTGGGTAGTTTTAAGGGTTAATAAGATGGTGAGGAAGAAAAACACACGAATCCTGGGATTTGTGTTTACATAGTAGGAACTATTTAAGACAGCAGAAAAGCTAATTTTCTTTCTGCAGCTTATACCAAAAAGAGGACTAGAAGGTATTTGCTGGGAGTGTAATATGTGTCTGGGGTGTGACTCCCGGCTGTTGGGAAGTGCTGATGCTATTCACGTGGTACAAAGGCCCTGCCCCTGCTCTCAGCTCTGGGCCAGTCCTTCCTAACACGTTGTCTAAGGAGGGTGGGATGGTGCTGGATAGCTTCCTCCTGGGAAGGGCTTTTTCCAGACCTTTTACAGCAGCTTCCCCAGGACTCCTGTGTGCACAACAATGGAGGGGCCCAATGGCCTGAGATTGGCCACCCTGAGCCCCTGCTGGAGACACTTCAGGGATTAGATAGATGATTCCTTCTCCACTGGATGCCCTTTGCTGGCTTTCTCATTAAAAAAAACAAAAACAAAAAACAGCAAAAGGAATGTTCCACAGGCTTCAGGCTAACATAGGAGCAGCTCTATAGGAGAAGGTTCCAAAACCTGTGGAAGAATTCCCTTTTTAAAAATTTCCTTTCTGGCTCATGCGTTAGAAAACTGCATGCCTCTGGAGAGTTGCTGAGGGATTTTGTTGTTCTCTTCGTACCTGTGTGTTCCACAGACTTTTTGAAGCCCCCCCCACCCATAAACAACTTCAGATTTTATTTTTATTGCATCTAGATATTATTAGCCATATTGCACTTGGTGTGTACATTAAAGGCTTAAGAGCCCATTGGTTGGTGTTACTGTAACTGCCTTGGAATTTTCCAGAAGTAAGGATGCCTAGAGAAGTGATTGTGGGAAGTAGACACAAATGCAAACGGAAATTCTGACAGGGCCCCCCCAGGCCTGCTTGCTTCTTTGAACCTGCTGTTAGCAGATATCGTCCGACTGGAATAAGGTCACAGAGTGTCTGTCTTGTTCGGTTTCATAATCCATAGCAACATCAAGGCTTTTGTGACTGGAAGAAAATCTGTGCGAGGGGGAGAAAAAAAACAACTGGAACCAATCAAATAGGTGCTTTGATGAAACTAAGATTGTTCCCACATAGCAACAGCTGTATGGGGTCAGTTGATTTCAAGTGTTGACTTTTTAAAATCCATCAGTTTGGGTGATTTGAAAAACAAATACTTTCTAAAAGCTTAAAGAAGATGAAAATGCTTGATGATTCTAAAACACATGTTTTGTATTTTGGAGTGAGAGGGTCAGTCAGTCTAATCATCTAATCATCCCAAATCATTGACCTTTGTTTCCAAGGATGGGATTTCCTCCTTTGACTCTTTTCTAAAGTGCATCTCTCTCTGAGCATGTAGATCCAAGAGTGCTGGCCAGTTCTCAACTTTGCAGAGCACACTAGTGCAACCCTCTCTCTCCTGCCTGACTTTATGCTTCTGCCAGGATCTCAGCTTTGCTGGGCTGGCATAGCCCCAGGAGAGTTCATTGGGGGGGGGAGGGGGGGCGCTGTTCCAGATCTGTTCCTTTTCTTCTTTCGTTAGGAGGAAGGTTTGTCTCCTCAGTGCTGCCATTCTCGACACTTAGAGGGGTGCAGCAGCAACAGCAATATTCTGGAAAGAACCCCATCTGGGTTCTTTGGGGAAAACCCTAGCTGCACCGAGAGAGAAAGACGAAGCTTTCTGTGCTCGGGAAGGTCCACAGCCTCAGAAGCCCACAGGGGCAGCTCTGCTCTGTGTGATAGGGTCTCTACGAGTCAACACGATGGCCCGGGAGGTTTTTTTGGATTTTGTGGAAGGAAGCCACAGCGAATGAGCAGAATGGGGCTGGTTATCGATACTGGCATGCCTGATTAGTTTATCCGGGCCTTTATGGACCTGCCTCTTGAAAGAATCTTGAATCTCATGAGTGTAGCCATTGTAAAGCCCCCAGCCGAGCTTTACAGAGTGCTTACCCACCCCCCCACCCCCCGCCCACAGCTCGAATTTGCTGGGCACGAGAGATGGCTGTGTTTTAATGGAAGTCTACAGGCCTCAGTTTCCCTAAAGCTGGCCGCAGAGACCCAAGATGAAAATGGACTAAAATCTCACCAGTCTCATGGATAAATCAAAGGGCTCCACAGCTGTCTAACTGAACAACTGCCTGAATTTCCAGAGTTTTTGAAGCTTGGGGTGGGGCAACTTTGTTATTGCTGTGGCCAGTGGTAGGACTGTAAGTGTTTCTGTGGGGAATGGCAACATGGTGGCAGAGTTCCTGGGCCTGGGGCTCTGTGGTGCGTTTTGCAGTAACTACCTGTGTCCCTTTCTCCTCGCAGCCCCCAGTCCCCAGCCAGACCTCCTCCTACTCCTGCATGCTGCCCACCAGTCCGTCAGTGAATGGGCGGAGTTATGATACCTACACTCCCCCACATATGCAGACACACATGAACAGTCAGCCAATGGGCACCTCCGGCACCACTTCAACAGGTGAGTGCTGCTCTCCACAGGCTGCGCAGAGGTAGCCTTTCCAGCTGCTTTTGCCCGGTGATCTTTCACTGCAAAGTAGCCTCATAAGACTCCCCTGGCTTTGCGTGAGGGTGTGCTTAACTTCAGCTTCTTTGGGGAGAAACTCAGACTTAAAATGGGAACCAGTTAATTATTAATTTGACAACCCATTGTGGGTGGGTAGGGGAGTCATTCCCCCCCCCCCCCAATTTTGGTCCCAGAAGTTATATTTGAAAACAAAACTTGAGCCTATAAGCTTTCTGAGCACATACTATTAGCTAAAGTCAGGGCCCACTCTCCTCTCTAAGCCTTTCATTCAAACCAAGAAGCGGCACATTGGTTTTCAAGAGATAGTTTCATGGCTAACATTTCAAACACACAAACAAATGGAGGTTGTTTTCCCCCCGCTTTCTTTTGGGTGGTGGATTTGGGATTCAATAAGTCTATATAAACACCATATTATCTAGTTTCTGAAGGGGGTACTTTTGTTTGTAATACTTGAAGTAATTTATGTATATGTATATATATATTTAAAAGGTTAGAAACCATTATTTTATTAAATCTACAAATTTATATGCCATGTGTGTTTCTGAGAAGGATTGTCTACGTGGTTCTTTCTTTCATCCACTTCTAGGCCTCATTTCCCCTGGTGTGTCAGTTCCAGTCCAAGTTCCTGGAAGTGAACCTGACATGTCTCAATATTGGCCAAGATTACAGTAAAAAAAAAAAGCGAAGCAAGGAAATATTGTGTTCATTCAGTCGGTGGCTCTGTGGACACAGCCGTGGGCAGTCAGGAAGGCAAGCGAAAGGAAGGGGCTGTTTGGAGCACTTCAGTTCGGCCAACTGTGTCCTGCATTGTATCGCTGGGGAATGGACTTGATACAAGGACCTTTGCATACAGAAGGCACACTATCAGTTGGAACAAACATTCATTTTGGTATCCAAACTTTTATTCATTTTGGTGTATTATTTGGAAATGAGCATTTGTATGTTATAAGGAAAAACCACAAAAACAACAAAGCCACCGTAGAGTGGATGGACATTTGATCTCCGTTGGTCATGAAGTTGCTATGTTAAAATAAAAAGAAAGAATCCATGACCCACAAGCTCTGCCACAAATTTGAGATTTATCAAGATATATCGAATACTTCTACCCATCTGTTTATAGTTTATGGACCGAGGTTCCAAGTTTATGTCATTCCTGTGCATATAATTAAACCTGGAACAACATGCACTAGATTTATGTGAGAAATATCTGTTGGTTTTCCAAAGGTTGTTAACAGATGAAGTTTATGTGCAAAAAAGAAAAAAAAAAGGGGGTAAGATATAAATTCAAGGACGACAAAAAGTTGATAGCTAAAGCTAAAAGGTAGATTGTGTCTTCGATATAATACAATTTGTTTTATGTCAAAATGTAAGTATTTGTCTTCCCTAGAAATCCTCAGAATGATTTCTATAATAAAGTTAATTTCATTTATATTTGACAAGAATATGCTATAGCTGTTTTATACACATTTCCATGCAATCATACGGTTCTTTTTGGCCAGCAAAAGTTAATTGTTCTTAGATAGAGTTGTGTTACTGTTCACAGTCCAATCATTTTGTGCATCTAGAATTCATTCTTAATCAATTAAAAGTGCTTGCAAGAGTTTTAAACTTAAGTGTTTTGAAGTTGTTCACAACTACATATCAAAATTAATCATTGTTGATTGTAAAAAACCATGCCAAAGCCTTTGTATTTCCTTTATTATACTATTTTCTTTTTAACCGTATAGTGTGGTGTTGCAAATTTTGTTTTCATGATAGATGGACATTCTAAACCAACTGTTACTTTCCACACTCACTCTACTTTGAATCCTGGAGATCCTTGAAGAAATGCTTCTTGGAGAGTGTCCCTGAGAAGCCTGTTCGGAAGAGAATTCCACATAAAGCTGCACGCAGCCCTGTGTCCCTGCGTGCTCACAACAAATACACCAAATAGGAGTATTTCCCCCAGTTCCCCATTTCCTTGGAAAGCTTGGCCTAGAAATGATTTCACACTGCAACAAGCTATTAAATAGGAATTGTCTTTTCAATTAGGGTTGGCACTTTCAATCTGGGCACATTTCCATTGTCAGCCTGTTTTAACAGTGGTTTCACTGAAGTATATTCAAAAGTAGCTTTCTTCGAGAAGAGTCTCTGAAAGCTGTTGCCTTTCTCAAATAGGCAGCGCTCCCTTTTCTGTCTCCCTCCCCTTTGCACAAGAGGCATCATTTCCCATTGAACCACTACAGCTGTTCCTATTTGAATCTTGCTTTCTGTGTGGTTGTGGATGGGTGGAGGGGGGAGGCGGGGGAATGTTGCATGTCAAGGAATAATGAGCACAGACACATCAACAGACAACAACAAAGCGGACTGTGACTGGCCAGTGGGAGTTAAAGGCCTTCAGTCATTGGCAGCTTTAGCCAAACATCCCCAAATCTATGAAGCCGGGGTCCATTGTTGGTCAGTCGTTATTTGCAATGAAGCACAGAGCTGATCATGTTTAAAGTGGCAGCACGCAGGGCAGGAGTGCTTGAGCTCCAGCAAAGGATGGAAAGGGGGGGCAGGGGGGAGCCTTTGTTGAATGAAAAAGGGCCTGCCTCAGACATTTATTTCTGTGTGTTCTGTGCAACGTACAAGTCAATACAGATAAGTGCTCATCTGCAAACTTCAGCCAGGAGCCTGAGGGTTCTAGCAGTCTGGTTTACATATTTGCACAAGCAGAAACCTCTGGGGACACAGACACACTCCCCTGAATTGTACTCATTAATTACTCTTTAAAGGTAAATGATCAGCATACAGAAGTTAATTGGAGGATTTCGAAAGTCTTTGAGCTTAACGTCTACTGTTTTGTAGTTTAAGAATTATTTGTGAACAGAGAATGGCAATTCATCTCTTGGGACCTGCTATGAATTTAGGATTTTGTTCCATCAGAGCTACTGCACAGTCAGACAGCTTTCTAAGGTGATGGCCGCTTTTCCACACTCTGCCTGCACTGCACACACACTTCGCTAGTGGAGTGTGCACAGAGACACTGTTGCTACCGTTGCCCAGGCAGCTATTTCTTCCTCCTGACACTGTGCAGTCTGTATTCCCACAGGGACAAGTGCTGCGGGAGCTTTCAGAGAAGGGCTACGTGGGAGTGTGTGCACAGCCACTGCCTGCCTGGCATCTTCCCTGCAAGAAGGGATGGTTCTCCCCGGGCTGTGTTGTGGGTCAGAGTCAGGCAGGTGGTCCTGGCTGTCAGCTCTGTTGTGGAGAATTTGTAGACCTTGGAGAACTGTGTGGAGAGCTGGGTGCAGCAGCAGGGCCTGGGGGAAGGTGTGTGTGTGTGTATGTGAGCTGGGTGCAGGAGCAGGGCCTGGACAAAGGGGTGTGTTTGTGTATGTGTGTGTGTGTGTGCTGGGTGAAGGTGTGTGTGTGTGTGTGTGTTGTGTGTAAGCACCCAGGCACAGCCTGGTTCAGTGTGAGACAGCGGCTGCTCAGCTGCAGAAGCCCTCTGGTCCAGCAGGGTGGGAACAGCTGCCTTGCCTTCTGCCCTCTCCCTAGGGAGAGGAGCTGCCCTTCTGAAGGGAGCACTGGGTACTCTCCCAGGGACGGAGTGGCAGGCGCTGTGGGGGCAGGGCATGGACTTCATTGCTAAAATAATTTGTGTTGGCTTGTAAATTTACTGATAGGTTATCTTCCTACATTTATCCATGGAAACTCTGCAGGGAGGATTGGATGCTACCTCCCAGGGTGGAGGCCGTCTATCTTTGAGATGTCCTCAGTAGGAAGGTGGGACTAGCTAGCCAGACATTTTCTGCACATCTGCACTCCTTAAGAAGAGGTGAATAGAACCGGAACTGCAGGTCTACATAAAGCACATTCAAACTAAGAAGTTGTTACTGCTCATGCATTTCCAGAGTGTTCCCAGTCCTCTCCAAATCTGTGCCTCCTAACTCTTAGGTGGCAAAAAACTGGCTACTTCACAGAACCATTTCCTTCATTTGATCCTAAGGAGACTCCTTAAGATGGACCTATAGTGTTGTTATCTTAAGATTCAACTTTGTTTTCTAAATGTTGCTTATCCTAAGGTCAGTGTCTATTCTTTTGCTCTGCTCTTCATGTTAAAAATGGCTTTTCTTTGCTGTATAATAAGTTTGGCTCACTAGAGTCAAAGTCATACATAAGCTTCCTCTTTCTTGTTCTTCAGAATAAACCTCATCTGTCTTTTGCTTCGGTCTTGAGTGGCCAAAGCTCAGATGTACTGTTCAAAGTGCTGACGGTCATGAGTGTCTTGGAAAGCAGTAAAATGAAGGGTTAACAGTGACATTAGGATAAGGTGACCAGATTTTAACATTGGTAAAGCGGGACACCATTGATAAAACTCATATCCTGGAGAAATAGCCACATGGCAGCCGAAAACTGTATACCCTAGCTTGTCATGCATTCTTTCCAAAAGTCGGGACTTTTTAAAAATGCCGCAGGTCGCGGGAAAAATTGTTAAAAATTGGGACTGTCCCGCCAAAAGCGGGACGTCTGATCACCTTACATTAGGAATTGGCTTAAACTAATGAATAGGACTAGGCCCCTCCCCCTCTGTCTACCTGTGTGTGTGTGTGTGTGTCTGTGCATGTGTGTGTGTTTCTTCAAAACGGAAAGGTAGACAAGGAATTGGTGGCAGAATATTGCTCCCTTTGGAAGTAGTTTTGGTTTTGCTAGTGTTAGTATTTGAAGATCTTGGAGGTGGGGGATAGAGAAAAAAATGGGAAAGAGGAAGAGCAAGGTGGAATTTGTCTTGTGTCTATGAAATAGAGATTCAGATGGTCTTAGGACCTCAGCACCTGAGCTGACTGCAGTAGTCAAACTATTTCCCTCATGTTAAAGACAGGCAACTCTAGCGTAAGAAATGAACACCATCTATAGGGTCTTGAAGTTCACATCCTAGAACCATTTAAAAGGTATGGGATGCTTAGATATTATGTTTGACATTGCTCTTAAGTATTTATATCCTGGAGTCAAGTTGATAATTGGAAGAGTGCATCTGTTGACAGAGTCTATATTTCATAATGTATCGGATTGGTGGGGAGACCCACAGTCAGGGTTTGGGAGGTCAGTCTTTTTATGTATGGAAGGATGAGCACAAGGTACAGTGAACACTATTTCCAGAAGGAAGGAAAAGACAATTTTAGGGTGGGTTTTCATCTGGAGAAAACAGAAAATACACACCCCTCTCTCGGAGCTGTCCTCAGACTGCTGGGTGAATCAGAAGACAAAGCACTGGGATGTGACCTTTGGAAAACCCAGGTGCTCCCCTGTCCAAAACGCACTTTGAGTCTGGAGTTTCTTTTATATTTAAAATAAGGGTTCAAATATGGACCCTTGATTTTTACATTATTGATATCTTTGCAAAGCACGTCTGAGCTAGTCATCGGCCTTTAATTTTATAGACATGGTAGCTTGGGCAGAGAATCAAGGACCTATGGAGTATTTTGACAAGCAATTTACATATTTGATGACCTCACACTTCCTTTTCAGAGTCAAATGATAGGTAATTGTCCCGTGGTGTGTTTGTATAAAATGAGTCACAACACGGTAAGAAAGGGGTTAGCGTTATTAAAAGAAGAAACTGACTGAAACACTCATTTAAAGGGATTCAATGGCCTATAATGCTTTAAAAGAGACACAGCAGTGCCTTTTTGGAGTATCTGCACAACATTATTTATTGTCTACAGACTAAATTGATTTTTTTGAAGTTGCTTTAAATTTTAAAAACACCAAAAAAATTTTTAAAAAAACACCTTTGCTTAATATAAAAGCCCTTTATTTTTAACTGACAGATCGGTTCTGAAACTTTATTTTGAAAAGAAAATGGGGGAAGAATTTGTCTTTAGAATTAAAAGGAGTTAAAAAAAAACCCCAAACTAGGCATTCTTAAAAAAAAAGAAAAAGGAGAAACCTGATTTTTAGTACTAATGAAATAGAGGGTGACAAAATAGTTGTCTTTTTGATTTTGATCACAAAAAATAAACTGGTAGTGACAGGATATGATGGAAAGATTTGACATCCTGGCAAATCACTGTCATGGATTCAATTATTTCAATTCTGAATAAAAGCTGTATACACTATGTGTTTATGCTACAGTGGGTTTTTTTTTTAAAATGACTGGCATTCATCATACTGGTTAGACAGTTTTAAAAAATCTAGTCTTTGTTTTCTACAATGTTGTCAAGAACAAATAAAGTATAATTCGTGGTATATTAAAAGCACACTACTTTGAAAAAATGCTAGTTTTAACAGCATCAAGATACTCCAACCTAATTGAAAATGTATTTGGGAAATTACAATTCCATGGGTGTTAAACAGCTTTTTACAAATTGAGACTCCACTTAAATGTGCAAATTACCTTGAAGTTTCACTTTTCATGATTTACCAAAGTTTTTGAGTGCCTGAGTGTGCCATGCACGTTGACAGGAGGGCATGTTGATAGGGGGGGATCTTTGCATCCTGAGCCACAGTTGGAAATTAAAGATGCGTTCCCCTGACCCAATGGGAAGCTGAGCTGGTTTCATTTGTTGACTTTGCTTCAGACTCATCTTTTGTAGACATCTCTCCCCAGGCTTTGGTACATGTGTTCCCCCCCTATCCCAGCACTAATATAGCTGTCAGTTTGCATTTCAATCCTGAATTATGATGTTGACATAATTTCATATGCTGACTTCAATCGTTTGGGATTACCAAGCAGAACACCATTCTTCCTTGTTCTCTGCTTTCTGTCACTCACGTTCTTTGTATTTATTAATCACCCAGGCCAGCTATCTTCAATAGTGTTTTGATCCCCAAATATTATTTTGTCTTTATCAATTTAATAGCAAGATAAATCCATTTCATTACAGCCTTTGTGCAAACGAATGCTTGCATTTCTAAAGGAAACCTTGTTGTTTGGTGGCGAGTGCCTTTTTATTATTATTTTTTAAAATCATTTTATTAAGGGCTAATACAACTCTTATCACAATCCATACATACATCAATTGTGTAAAGCACATTTGTACATTCATTGCCCTCATCATTCTCAAAACATTTCCTCTCCACTTAAGCCCCCTGGCATTAGGTCCTCATTTTTCCCCTCTCTCCCTGCTCCCTCCTCCCTCATGAGCCCTTGATAGTTTATAAATTGTTATTTTGTCATATCTTGCCCTGTCCGACGCCTTCCTTCACCCACTTTTCGGTTGTCTGTCCCCCAGGGAGGAGGTCACATAATCGGTTCCCTCTTTCCCACCCACTCTCCCTCTACCCTCCCCGTCTCGCCACCCACACCACTGGTCCTGCAGGGCTCATCTGCCCTGGATTCCCTGTATTTCCAGTTCCTATCTGTACCAGTGTACATCCTCTGGTCTAGCCAGACTTGCAAGGTCGAATTCGAGTCATGGTAGTGGGAGCGGGGAGGAAACATTTAGGAACTAGAGGAAAGTTGTATTTTTCATCGTTGCTACATCGCACCCTGACTGGCTCGTCTCCTCCCCAGACCCCTCTGCAAGGGGATCTCCAGTGGCCTACTCATGGGCTTTGGGTTTCCACTCCGCACTCCCCCCATCATTCACTATGGTAAGATTTTTTGTTCTGATGATGCCTTATACCTGACCCCTTCAACACCAGGTGAGTGCCTTTTTATAAATGCAAGAGAAAACAGGTTTTTCACAGAACATTTTGAATTCCATCCTGCTGCCCGTAGCCTGTGCTTCTCAGTGCTGTGGGGTGAGGCACACCGATGAGCAAGAAATGGTAAAGGCATCTGCGTTTCTGATCTGTCACTTCCCTTTATTAAAAATAAAATGGTACAGTTCCTCCAAAGGGGGCACAAAACATTTTAAATGGAAGTATTTCTGCTGTACTACTTCTGTATAAAAAGTTGTTTCTTTTACAAAATTGAAGAGATTGGGGGGCGGGGGGAGGAAGCGGGGCTCTCTGCTTTACAATCCTGAGTGTTTTCTCTTTTGAAGGATTGGAGGGTCAACTCATTAAGAAAAATATTTACATAAGCTATTAGCAATCATAATTAGGGTGTCATATCATTCTGCATACAACGGCTAAGGAGAACTCGCTAGAAGTCCAGGTGCTTCTTGCCTCCGGCCATCATGCCACAGCCTGGGCCCCGCCGCGTGGCGGATTCCGCCGCATCCTGTTTGCTTGAGCGGCTCACTGTGTCTGACAAGTCCGGGGGCAAATGCAGGCGCTATGGCAGGAGATTTCAGAAGGAAGAAAAAAAAGAACAAAAAATTAATTTTGCTTTCACTAGCACACTTCAGAATACAATATTATGCTCTGTTGATCAGCATTTAGTCTTGCATATAAAATTCCTGCTAAAACAATTCTTGAGAGTGAAGCCCAATATAATCACAGCCTACTCTAACTAGATTTTTACAAATTACAGCCGTTGCAGAAACCGGACCAAGAATCCTAGTGGGGCATTTTCAGCGTCGAGACCTAAGTGTGTTAAGGGTTCTCCTCATCTGAAGTAGAAATGAAAACACATGTAAACGGACAATAGAAGCATACTTGGAAATGGTCGCAGAAATAATGGTGGAGTTGCTTTGTGGGGCTTGGCTTTGTTTTTTGCCAAAATACTAGTTTTCAATCTCATACAGCTTTTCACCAACTATGGGTTCTCACCAGTGCTGGTTTCCTGTTGTCTCTCTGTTGACCTGCAGGCTCTATCTCAATGCTCGTTTCTCTAGGGAGCTACACGATTCAAGAGAGTGATGCCGCGGCCAGCTACCAGCCGATGGGCCAATACTGTGACAGGGTCCAGTCGGTCCGCGATGTGATTAGGACAGCCTACTCGAGTTTAGGTCCATGCATGACGGCAGGTTATGTTTTCCTCCCACCTCAATCGTGTTTCTGTAGACACAGATCGCTTTAAGCAGGCCAAAGTAACCAACCATAATTACAGAACCACGAACTGTGGGTGGGGAGAAGTCTTCCTTGTTCAAAAGAACGCTTCGTGTTCTCAAGGGGCTCTCTATCAAATTCCTTTAGACATTCCTGCTGTGTGATGCACCCAGTGGGTGTGCAACGCGAAAGGTCAGGTCGGTTGGGGCCCTCATTGATGACCAACCAACGGCTTCTCTAAGTGAACTGGTCCGGAGAAGACCCACGTGAAATCTTTCATTTGGAAAACTTTCTTTGCTATCAAAAGGATGGGGTGAGGTGGGAGGGAGAGAAGAGGAGAGGGGAACCTTTTTATTCAAAATATTGTGGTCCACAAGCACATGTTCTAGCTAGCTTTTTTGGTTTTTTTGGTCCCTGATGAAAGGCTTGTTTATTGTCATATAAATGCAAGCTGTGTGCAAAGAATCAAAATACTGAACAACACTTAAAATAATTTATAAACATATTCCTTCTTGATTTGCATCTGCTTGCAATTACTTTTTAATTCAATGATCTAGGGTGAAATGTGCCATTGGTTTACTTATGGCTAACCAAAATGTCGGGAAGGCTAAGATGGTCATGTTCACACAGTAGTATTTACTTAGCGCCCAGCTGGCTACATATTAAGTCTGTTTCTTTAATGCAAAAACAATGAACAAGAGAAAAAGTTCAAATGAAGCCAGATTTGTTTCTTCCAGAGAATTCTTTCCTTTCTTTAGCACTATGGACCTAGTTTGTTCCAGAAAAGATTTAAAGCAGAAGCCAAAGCCTGACACCCTCAGGAACCCTTACATGCAGGCCTAATTCTGCAGTCTGAGGCTGCAAATGTCTCCGTGGTGGTAGCTCTGTCGATGTCCTATAATGATGTGAGTGAGAGGAAGAGGGCTTTAGGTATATGTCTGAGGGTTTTTTCCCGTTAACTTATTACATTTTTTCTTTAATTGGGAATTAGGTGACGGTTTGCAGAGCAGCTCGTGGTCTGACATTAACCGATTCACACAGATTTTGTTTCCATGAATTCCCCGCTGCCCCCTCAAGACACCAGCACTCATTCCGCGTTCTCCCTGGAGACAAGCCTGCGTTTTCACCTTTCTTTGAGGTCTTCCCCCTCCCCCACAATGTTCTCTCCATTGATTGTGATGTTGTGTATTGCCCAGTTGTGATTATTATTATCGTCTAATCATTTTATTGAGAGCTCTTACAGCTTTTCTAACAATCCATACATCGATTGTACCAATTACATTTGTGCCTGTGTTGCCATCATCATTTCCAAAGTATTTTCTTTCTACTTGAGCCCTTGGTATCAGCTCCTCTTTAATTCCCTCCCTCCCACCCTTGTAAACCCTTGATAAATGATAAATACTTGTTATTTTCATATCTCACACCGTCCACTGTCTCCCTTCCCCCATGTATTTGTTGTTCATCCTCCTCTGGGAGGGGAGGGAGTAATTCATCGATCATGGCGATCACCTCACAAGGTCTTTCTTTCCGGTCAGCTATTGTGGATGAGTCGAGGAGAGCTGGCTAGGGCATGTGCATGGCGGGAAGGCTATCTGAACCTAGAAGAACAGTCACTATAAATAAACGTGTGTGGAAACCTTTGTCAGACCTCACAAAGATGGTGTTGGATGATGGTTCAGCTGCTCACAGTTTACCACCCTCCCAAACCTGGGCCTTCCGAAAGGACATGTGGACAGAGTCCCTCCCTCCTCCCCCTCCATTTTCTCACAACTGTGCAAACAAACATGACGGAATGCACAGGTAGCCCTCACAAGAAACCATGAAGTTACATGTGCAAGAACGGCAGAGAAGAGGCAGAAACTGTGGTGGAGGAAGAGGCCCGGGAAGAAGCTTCCTGGAGGTGGGCTTTGAGCTGGACCAGCATGCAAGGACCTGGCTTATTAGATGGAGCAATGGTGATCTGCTCCCCACCAGAACTCGAAGATGAAGGTGCGTCAGAAAGGTCCTGGGAAAATTCCATTATCTTTCCATTAGCTTTTGGAAGTCCTTCCCCTGCCCCTGCCCTTGCCCCGCTGCCTACTCCCCGATATCGCTAAGATTATGAGAAGCCCTTGGTTTTTGCCCTTCAGGGTCATATTCTGCTGATAATCTCAATGCAGAAACTAGCTTCCTTTTTCTCTATTGAAGTAGCATGCTACAATTCATTTCAGGGGCATACCTATTTGCTTGTGGACTGGCTAAAAATGTCCCTTCTTTTTCTCTGGGCAATGAGTGTGAGCCAGTTGGCTGAAAGCCCTTCACAGCAAAAGTAGCTAAATGTGACATTGTTGACATGCTTGGACATCTTTCAGGTTGAATGGCTTTGAAGGGAAGTCAAATATCGTTTGTGTGCAACTTCTGAGCACCACATTTTTGGGTGGCATGAGTAAATGCTCCTAACCTAATGGCACGCTGGAAAGGCTACTTGCCTAGTCAGGCTCTCTGCAGAAGCCCAAGGATGGCCCTTTGCCATTTCTGCCTGGTTTCTTGATTGTCACTTGAACAAGCGCACGATGCCATCGAGAGTCCCCAGCAGTTGGTTTTCCCCTTCCTTTCGGAGCCGCCCCCTGTGCCCGTGTCAGTGCGATGTGAAGCGGCGAGGAAGAAGGAGCGCGCAGGTTCCAGGCTTGCCAGGTGTGCCGGGACGGCTCCTCAGAGCCTTCCACCGCATTTGCACATTTGACACTGAGTGTTCAGATGCTGCTGCACCCCAGATCTGTCTCCTGAAGAAACACGCTGAGCGGAGCGCTGCCGAGGAGGGTGACCTCCTTTTGAGGAAAACGCCAGGGCTGTGGGTGTAGGCCTTGAGGTCTCTTGCAATGGTTTAAATACCGATCATACGATTTTGGAAACAAACCAACCCCAAACACCACAAAACCCAATTCTTAACCTTGTCAACCAAATGAAGGCATTTACCCCTCTCATCTTATACCTGGCAGGGCCCAAAAGGAAACAAAACAACAACAAAAGACCGACCCCAAAGTTGCCTTGAGCAGACACTATTAACACCCCCCACCCCCCCACCCCCTGATTCTAAGTGGAAAGAACAGAATTGCTGATATACGAGATCCTTCTAGGGCGGGCTGCCTATATTTGCCCATTAATGCTCATCTGAAATGCTGAGCTGTATTATTTTTATTTTTATTAGTTTTATTGGGGGCTCTGACATTTCTTATCAGAATCCATACAGTCACCGTGTGTCAAGCACATTTGCACATATGCTGATCTGTATTTAGGAAGAGGAATCTGGGAAAGGTGTGACAACTCCCAAGCTGCCCCCCTCCCCCTCTCCCAAGGCCGGGGTGATAGGCAGCAACCCACAAGATGAATGTGATGCCACCTAGAGGGGAAAGCAGAAGGCTGGTGACATACTCTGGCTCCCGCCAAAGGCACCTTTAGGTCCCTACAAAGCCCAGCCAGGGAGGGAGCAATGAAAGCAATGTACTCTGAGGGTCTGGTGTACTGAGCAGAGTCGGACTTGGGGGACTCTTTCCTCTCTGTCTCTTTTTGGGTTTAACAACAAGGCTACTACGAGCCAGAATCATTAACTAGATGGGTAGAGCCCCCTCCCCCACCGTGGTCACGGAATATATTCTACTCCTGTCTGCTTCCATTGTCACAAAGGACTGGATTTCCTGGCTCACAGGTTCCCTCCCTAATTCCTTTTCTCCCGGCCTGCCAGACCTGTGCTAGGTGCTCACAGTTCCCAGACAGACGGGGCAAGATAATGAATCTAGATTACACCTGGACTTGAGACAAATTGCAGGTAAATACCCATTAAAATAAGTTTAATCAATTTATATTTTCATATTTTGCCAAGACCAAAGCACCAGGCACTGTTTGTTTTCTGAAAACAATTGATGTATGACATTTTAACCCTTAGTAGATGAACAGGGATCTGTTGTAAGCTTTTAAACATTTTCTTTGACGTTTCCTGACAAGCCACAATTTTTATTGCTCAGAAATCAATGTTATCATTTTAAAGGATGTAGTGGAGATTTTTCTTTCTTTTTCCTTTGAAACATAGCCAACTGAAATGAAAATTTGTAAACACCTGAGAACAGATCCGCTCCACATTTGGTCCCTTAAAGGCAGCCAGGTACTGGCGCTGGAGGGGGAAGTGGGGCACCTGGCTGCCACTCCCTCGTCGTCGAGTGACCCTGAAGTAGTCAATCCTCTCTGAGGCGCACCGTCCTCAACGAGAGGACACTCACTGCTTCCACCCTGTGCTCCAGGCTGGTGTCCTTGCTCTTTCTTGGGCAGCAGGAAGAAGAAAAGGAACAAGAAGGCAAACCCTAGAAGTTGGAGCCCTGACTCTCACTCATGCCCAGAGCTTAGATGTGGCTACCTCTGGCCACACAGAGATGGGCAATGTTTAAAACTGCGTAAACAAGGTTTTACATGTATTCAAGAAGAGGAAAACAAATATATTACTACGGAATTATGAGCAAGTGGACATTGGATAGAGCGCTTTGTTACAGGGAATCTGAGAACAGGGCCATGACAAAATGATCCCTATCTGGAAGCATTGGTCGCTTTGCGAGAGCAACTGACAACTTGGGGCTCCGTTCTCCATCTTCATTCCTGACCATGGGGGGGATGCAGACCTGATGCCCACCCCAGAGGGCTGTGCAGACCCTCTCTGTCTACGTACAGAAAGCGTGAGTTTGCCCTCTCCTTTTGGAATGAGTAATTTCCTTTCAGAGTATTGTGAGCTGATTGTGTTCTTAAAAAAAAAACCACAACAACCTAGTAATCACAATTCATGTACCTGTGAATGTGACCTTATTTAGGAAAGCAGGGCATTGCTTTCAAGACTTTTATCAATTACATCATACAAGGGTAGGATGGGTCCTAGTCCTAATCCCCTCGACGTCTCACTGCCATTGATTCTGATTCTTAGCGATGCTACAGGACAGGGTAGAACTACCTCAGTGGGGCTCAGAGGCTGTCAAGTTTTAGGAAGCAGAAAGCCTCATTTTCTCCTATGGTGGATTTGAACTATTGAGGTTGTGGTTAGCAGCTCAATAATTTTTCTTTAAATCATTTTATTGGGGGCTCGTACAATTCTTATCACAATCCATACACACATCAATTGTGTCAAGCATATTTGTACATTTGTTGCCATCATTATTCTCAAAACATTTGCTTTCTACTTGAGCCCTGGTCCATTATCTTTTTTTTTAGCAACTCAATTTATAACCCAAAATGCTCCTGTACTTGTGGAGTACTGATTTATAAGAGGGGAGCACAGGCATGGAATAGTCACGCCAGGGAGAAGGCACTATGGACGGATGATGTAACAGTTAAGGAACTCCTAGCAATGCTCAGACCACCAGAAGCTGAAAGAGACGAGGAAAAATGTTCTTTTAGAGTGCAGAATTGCTGATACCCTGAAATCAGACAAAAACTTTGTCCTTTCAATCCACTCACTTTGTTACATTGTGTTATGGTGACTCCACGAGAATAAGGCATACAGGCTGAGACACAAGAGAAAGATGAAGTGAGTTGGTTGTATTCATCCTCACTCTATCTCTATTAGTTCTTTATAGGATGCAGAAGATGTTTCAACTTTTTTTTCTTGATTCTTCAGCTAAGGCAGCAGAAGAGTATTGTGCACATTACACCGAGCCACAACTGTTAACAGAACTAGTCCAGAATGTCACAGGTCTGGGGCAAAGGATCAAACCGGACTGGGTAGGTGTGAGCAAGGTGGGTCTCTCAGGTATTCATAGCGATCGAATGGCGACGGAAGTTCTAGAACCATAGACGGTAGGCAGCATGCAGTCAAACACTCGCAGCAGTGTCCCGGCCTCAGGCACTCCATATTCCTGCAGCTGTGGCTTCTGAAGGGGCACCCGGTTGGTGTACTTGGACCTCTGCCTCACCTTTCTTCTCTGCGCTTCAGTCTGCGCATTCTCTTCTTGCTCCCCTTGGCTCTCAAGGTTCTGAGGTTTCTAACAAGATGGCACTGAAGCCAAGTTCAACTTATAAAAAACTATTATGTGCTACTCTGTAATTACCTTTTTTGGACATTATTACATTTATATTCTGTAAGTATTACTTTATTATAATGCAACATTACATTGTAATTAGTATACATTGGTAAACATTTTGCAACATGAAAGATGCATCTGCCTAATTTTGAGGACTTTCACATTATTCTCCTATTTAATAGGCCAGTGGAAAGAATGCCAGACCTCAAATTTTGCTCTTTTTGAATTGGCAAGTGTGCATTTGGTGGAGGACAGCTATTTCTGGAAAAATGTCTACCAAACATGGTCAGGTTTTAGGGCTAGTGTGTTTCAGGTCCAATGAATTCTTAGGGTTCAACATAGTTTTGTTGAATGCCATCATCCTTCCATGTCCTTAAAATATGACTTAGTTCTTTCTGAATAATCTGAGATTAAACCCTTACAGCTGCACTCTGTGAGTACTAGTACATTGCCTGTTGAAAAATGCTCAGGTGTACACTTTTTTTGGCTGTCAATTATATCTGAACTGTTGATTCTTTTAAAGAACCAGGTTTTTGCTGCATTGAATTTTTGTATTACTCTCTTGTCTTACCACTTGCTTAACTCTGCCCTGATTTTTATTATTTCTTTTCTTTTGCTATTGTAGGGGTTGTTCTGTTGACTCTATTCTAGTTGCTGGAGGTTTTGTGATAGCATATCAGTCATAAGTCTCTCTTCCTTTTTCATAAATGCATTAATCGCTATCTAGCTTCCCCTGATAACTGCTTTTGCTGTATTGCATAGGTTTTGGTACATTGTATTCTTGTTCTCATTAGTTTCTATAAACTTCCTAATTTCCTCTATAATCTGGGCCAGTATTCATTTGTGTTGCAGAAGATCATTATAAATCCTCCAGTTGTTTGTCCTTGTTTTTCTGGTCATCCTTTTGATGATCTCAAATTTTATGGGGAGGTGGTCCAAGAGGGATGTTTGAGTGATTTCTATGTGTTTAAATTTACTCAGGCTTAACTTGTGTGCCAAGCATTTGGTCTATTTTTGAAAATGAGCCATGCACACTTGAAAAGAATGTGATTTTTTTTTTTTTTTTTTGCATTTGGATGGAGACATCTATAAATGTCCCTCAGGTCCAGTTGCCTAATTGTAGTGTTTAGCTCTGTAGCCTCCTTGCTGAGCTTCTTTCCCATTGATCTATCTTTCTCTGATAGTGGTGTATTAAAGTCACCTATTAAGATTGTTGAGTCTGTGATTTCTTTGTTCATTTTTTGAATAGTTTGATGGATTTCACAGGTCTCTTGTTTGGGGCATATATATTTAATATGCTTACTGGTTCCTGGTCTACTGATCCTTTGAGCATTATATAGTGCCCCTCCTTGTCTCTTGTTATAGTTTACACCTTGAGGTCAATTCTGTTGGAGATTAGGATGGCAACCCCTACTTTTTTTAAGTTGCCATTTGCCTGGCATATTTTCCATCAGCTTTTTATTTTTAGTCTATTTTTGTCTGTGAGCTTAAGATGTGTCTTTTGGTGCCTTGACTTCTGTATGGAGTTGAGCTATATGGTGGTTTTCTGCTTGTGCTTGGTGCTTGTTGGTTATCTGACCAGAATGAGTTGGCACGGGTTTTCCACAGCATTGGGTGTCTTATGGCCTATTCTTTGAGAAGACATAATGTGTGCATAAGCAAATGTGGTGAAGAAAGCTGATGGTGCCTGGCTATTAAAAGATATAGCGTCTGGGGTCTTAAAGGCTTGAAGTTAAACAAGCAGTTCTCTAGCAGAGAAGCAACAAGCCCACATGGAAGAAGCACACCAGCCTGTGCGATCATGAGGTGTCAATGGAATCAGGTAACAGGCATCAGAAACCCCAAAACTAACAAATAAAACATATTGTTGAGAATAAGGGGGCCATAGCAGAGACCCCAAACCCATCTGTAGACAATAGGACATGCCCTCACAAAATGGTCACAAGGAAGGGATGAGTTAATCAGGGTGCAGGATAGCATTGATGAAATATACAACATTCCTTTGGCTCTTTCAGGCTTCCTCATCCCCCAATGTCATGCTAGACAGAAGCATGTACACTGGTACAGATAAGTGCTCACAACATAAGGAATCCAGGTCAGATACACCCCTCAGAGCAGAATTGGGAGTAGTGATACCAGGAGGGTAGGGAGAAGGTGGTGAGAGGGGAGGAAGGGGGAACCAATTGCAATGAACAACGCATAATTCACCCCCAGGGGGCCAAACAACAGAAACGTAGGTGAAGGGAGACAGTGGTTGGTGTAAGACATGAAAACAATAATTTGTAAGTTATCAAGGGGTCATAAGGGTCAGAGGGAGGGAAAACAGCAGAGCTGATATCAAGGGCTCAAAATCGAAAGTAAATGTTTAGAAAAGTGATGACAGCAACTTATGTACAAATGTGCTTGAAACAATTGATGTATGGAATATTATAAGAGCTGTAAGAGCCCCCAATAAAATGATTAAAAGAAAAAGTGTGACTTGTGAAAAGGTGTGTTTGTCTGTGGCAGAGAGTGCTAGCTTACTCCCAATATCTTTCCTTCCTCCTTGTTGGCTAGTAACAGCATCCCTGACTATGAAGGGGCTCACAGTCTCCTAACATAAAGGTTCCACTTCTCAGTTTCCCTTGCCATTAGATGAGGCTGAGGGATCAAATGCTTTTGATTGTTTTCCTGGCCCCTTCATTGAAAACAGGTGTTATGGTCAGCTTCAGGGTCAGGTCATAAAAGAGAAGGGTATTATCCATTTCCTCTTTCTCTTCGTATTACTAGTATACTTCGGCGAGAGAGGCCCCTCTCTGGCACCTGGGTCATCCCTCTTAGTGCCTCCCACCATAGGGAGAGGGATTACAGAGCTAAAGGGATATGCTCACTTAGAGCTTTTCTCGACTTTGAGGAAAGCTTGGTACTCAAGACCATAGAATATCCTGTCCAAATGGCCATAGAACCTGCACTTGGAGTTTCCTCTCCAGGTTTGTCCCCCAAGGGTGAACTGTGTTGTTGGATGTGCGCTGGGTGTCTATAAGCATATCTGTGAGGCCCCCTGGGTGGGAAGGAAGCAAGGGGTGGGCTGTAGGCCAAATCTCGGCATTTTAGAGCAGAATGTTAAATTTAAACCTGGTTTCCTAGAAAGCGGAAAGCGAGTTTTGAGAATGAGGGCAGCGAATATATAAGTGTGCTTTACACAATGGATGTATGTGTTTCCAGTTCCCATCTGTACTGCTGTGCATCCTCTGGTCCAACCAGGTTTGCAAGGTAGAATTGGGATCATGATAGTTGGTGGGAGGAAGCATTTAAGAACTAGAGGAAGGTTGTGAGTTTCATTATTGCTACATTGAACCCTGAGTGACTCTTCTCCTCCCCACTACCGCCCTGCAAGGGATGTCCAGCTGTCCACAGGTGGGCACTGGGTCTCCATCACGCACTCCCCTCATCCACAATGATAGGAAGGCAAATCTTACACCAACCAAGTCATAGATCTATGGGAAATGCTGGGAAAATCCAGAATATTGCTGTGCAAATTGCTTCTTGCCACTTTAGCCAAGCCATTTCTAAAACACAAACTTCAGGCTAGAGCTATAGAGTTGGCAAGAAGAAATGGGAAGGAATAGAACTCTTTTCAAAGAGGTGCGGCAGCTCCCAAGGTAAATTGATTGACAGCTGGTTAATTTGGGGCTTCACAGGATTGTAAAAACCCAGCCTTTTCTGTATCTGTACACTGAAGCCGACAATCTTTGCAGGAGCTGTCTGTGCCCCCAGCTTTTGTTAAATATTGTTCATTAAGACCTGGCCTGAACAATGGGAGCCAGCTCAGAGACAAGGGTCAGATGAAGGGTGTTGCCTTCCCACCCAGGTTTATTATTTCAGATGGCTCAAGGTAGCTATGAAGAAGATGAAAGAGAGAGGCGAGTCTAATAGGTAAAGAAGGAGAGTAGGTAGTCAGCATCCATTCCAACTGCTTTCTGGTATCCCTCCCTGTATGGAACTCTATGGATTAGGTTTAGCTATTTAGATGTATCCATACTAAATTGTCAAGGACTTCTTCTTGGATCTACCATCAATGCTCATGGCTGTAGCACTCTATTTGGGTAAATCTGCTGCATGATGCCTCTTTAGAGTGTTGATAAACAAGACGTTTACTTTGAAGACTAATGTGCGCCTGACCCCAGCCATGGTATTTTCAATCATCTTATATTCATGTGAGATTTGTACATTGAATAAAAAAGGCTGAAGAAGAATAGATACATTTGACTTATGGTGGTGGTGAATAAAGCACCATGAAATGCCAAAAGAGCAAACAAATCTGTCTTGGTAGAAGTGCAGTCAGAATGTTCCTTAGAAGCAAGGATGGTAAGACTTCATCTCATGTACTTTGGACATGTTATCAGTGGCAACTAGTCCTTGAAAAAGGACATCATACTTCGTAAAGTAGTGGGGCAGCGAAAAAGAGCAAAACTCTCAACACGAAGGGGTACACAAAACCCCCCTGGAATTGTACTGGGTGGAGTGGAGCCTTCATAGCACACATTTTTCATGTTAGGTGAGCATCAAGCAACCTGCTCTGAGTTAGTGCACCCAGTGGCACCGCCTGGGAAGGTTCTCTGGTCACAGTGAATATTTTCATGAAAGCAGTTTCACTGGAACCTCGTTTTTTTCTGATGGTCAATTTAAGAAAACAGTGTACGGCTGTGAAATTTTGTTTCCTGCTCGGGAAAAATGATGCAGAAACGGTTGTGATGTTGAACAGTTTACAAGCACAGGGCTATGGGAAAAACTCAAGTGTATGAATGGTTTTCTTGTTTCAAAAAATATATAAAATGTCGATTAATGGCAAACCAACCCACCCTTCCTTCCTTCCTTCTTTCCTTCCTTCCTTCCTTCCTTCTTTGTCCCCAAACCTTGTTTCAAAACCTTGTTTTGGATGTCTGTCAACTTCTTGAACAGACAAAAATGTTGATTGTGTAGTGCATTTGGAGTTAGTTTCACCAGGCCAGACTGTTAATCAAGCTTTCTATTTAGATGTTCTGAAAAGACAGCATGACAGTGTGTGACAGAAAAAAAAAGGCCTGATTTGTGTCAGATAGGGGACTGGTTTTGCCACGACAATGTACCTGCTCACGCAGCCAACTCAGTACGCCAGTTGTTGGCAAAAACCAACATGTCTCTCTTCCCCACCCATCTGACTACCTGATCTTGCTCTGCGCGACTTCTTTTTGTTTCCTCGAAGAAAGAGGGACATGAAAGGAAAGCATTTGACAATGTAGAAGAGGGGAATCCAAAAACGAGGGAGGTGCTGTCAGCCAAACAAACAGATAAGTTTGGAAAATATTTCCAAGAATGGAATTGCAGATTTGACAGATGTATAAGGTTGTTTTGTAAACAAATTTAAAACATGGCTTTGGGTGGGGGGAGAAAAAAATCTGGTTATTTTGGTACCCCTTTGTAAGAGGGATTGACACAGTGGCTGCAAACATGGACTTGAGCTCGGCAACGGTTGAGGAAAGGGGTGTTTTGTTCTCTGGTACACAGGGTTGCTTTGAGTCAGATCTAAACTTGCCAGCACCTAACACATGCAACAATGACACACTTAATTTGGAATTCCTGGGTGGCAACAATGGTTACCCCACTCGGCTGTTAACTGAAAGGTTGCAGGCTTGAGTCCACCCAGAAGTGCCTATGAGAAGCCAGCTCTTGGAGGTCTGGAGCACTGGTTCTGCTTGGCTACACATGGGTTGCCAGGGGTCAGGATTAACTCGATGGAAACTAGTTTGGGGCTGGCAGTAGAGTTGGGAGGTGGGAGACACGGTTCTGCTCCTTTGACTGTTGCAGCTGCTCAGTGTTATTGTGGAAACAATAACTGTCATGCGTCCGTGCTCCAGTGACTAGTTAGTAGCTTCACTGGAGTTGAGAGGTAGCTATAGAAGCGTCCAGACAGCGTGACAAGATAGCATCATGAGGTCACAAAGCAGTCACAGTGATGGCAACGGGACCCCACAAGTATATGCTTTCAGCTAATCGAATAGCTGAGTGGTGGCAGCCTCCCCAGTTCAGGCCTTCTGGACTGTGGTAGGGGCAGCAGCTTTCCTG
>NW_022103958.1:20218222-20223222 GCF_000313985.2 Echinops telfairi
CTAAGGGTTTAATGACAATGTTCTCCAGCCATTCCACTTATTTTCCCAGTCTCCAGTTTTGTGTTATAAATTTCCTTCTGCATTATAATAATTAGGTGGTATGTGTTTCCTGCAACTGAATCCTAGAACTATGTCTAGACAAGCTCTGTGGCTGTGATTGCTTGAATGTAGAATGAAGGGACCCAGACAGACTAGTAATCTTCTGAAGTCTGGCGGGAATAACGCTGCCAAAGAAAACCACAAGTCCAGTCACAAGCCTACAGTAATTCTGCAGGAAGCCCTGAGCTCCTGAGCCTACATGACCATGAGTGGGCTGCAGAAACTCCACATGCTCACCAATGGCCGCTTCACGAGGTCATAGATAGTAGTGGACATGGAATAAGTTCCTCCAGGGATACGGAGGATATAGAGGATCCTGGGTAAGGGAGCTCCTGCCAGGGAGCAGAACCAGGGACATCAACTAGGCTACAGGCATTTCTCTACTACCAGGGCAGAGAATTTTGGCCATTCCTAGCCCGTAGGACTTTGTAATTATTTTTGACTAGTAATTATGGTTGTTTACCTGCTCATCACTGGAGGTGGGGGTATGAGTTTTCTGTTTGTGGGGAGATGAGCATGGGCATTTGAATACCAAAGAGTTGTGGATACTTACAGGGACAACCCCCAGAAACTCACTCCCATTGCATCATTTCTGATTCACAGTGATCCTACAGGGCAGGAAGGAGCTGCCCTCATGAGCTTCTAAGACTGTAAAGCCACTTCTTTCTCCCAGGGAGCTGCTGTGATTTCAAACGGCTGACACTGTGGTTGGCAGCCTGATCTCCAAGGAACTATGCCACCAGGGCATCTTGTGAGCCATGGCAGAGATAGACTGACAATTACCCTCTAACATTAAGGTCCTTTCACTGTGCATACCAGAACCCTTGAATTCATGGCTGTCCGGGATAAGGGCTTCCTTTCCAAGCTTCCCTTGCAGCTAGTCGTGGGTTGTGCATTCAACTCTAAAACGAGGGGAGGAGAGCAGAAGAGATGCTGCAGTTTCAGGGCATTCAAACTGGAAGCTGAACGTAGGCTTTCAAGTCCACACTCTTCATCACTATTCGAGGTGCCAAGTGGAGTCCGTGTGGGTGCAAATCATTAGCATTTGGTTGCTAACAGAAAAGTTGCAGGTTCAAGTCTATGCAGAGGCCCCTTAGAAAAATGTCTAGTGGCAAGTACTTTGGAACAGTCAGCCATTGAAAACCCTGTGGAAACCAGTTTTACTCTGACACACACAGCGTCACCATCAGTCAGAACTGACGAACTGACGCTACAGCAATTGGTTTGGAACTGCCAAGAACTGCGATAACAGAGAGGCCAAGCCAGGAAAGAACACAGCAGCCTGCCTTCACAGAACTCAGAACCACAGAAAGGGACAAGACATTGATGTCTGCCCAACTCACGAGAGAGACAACCCATAGAACAGCAAATAAACGAAGGAGGTGATTTCTGAGCATGAACTGAGCTTTACGGGAGAACAAGGTGATAGGGTATAGACGGTGGGGAGGGGGTGGGGCTAGTTGGTAGAAGCCTTCTCTGAAGAGGATACTTGAGCTCAAAGGTAGATTTGGAGAAAGGATCAGCTCTTTGAAGACCTGGAAGAGAAAGTTCCTGATAAAGGGAATACAATGCCAACCCCAGGAGGCCGAGTCAGCTGGCCGGTTGGGAGAGCACTACGAGCTGAAGTCAGGTGTCTGGAGCAGTCAGGGAGCAGGGCCAGGCTGAGAGAAGTTTGGCTGGGTAGGCAGGTGGCAGATCTTGCAGGGCTTGTAGGCTGTTGTAAGTAATTTGGATTTAATTCTTAAAGCAGAGGGTGATGTAAATCGGTGTCTATGAATGCCGGGGCTCTCTCACCTGTATGTTTACAAACACAGGCATTGACATGAAAAAAAGCCCAAAAAACCCAAGAGGAAAAAAAACAAACCAAGAACACCAGAGTTGCTATAAACATAAAGATTCTGTTAAAAACAGACTAGCCCAACAAGTGGTGTATTAGATCCTGCTCTCTTCTGAATTGAAAGAAACAGTCCAGCTACAAAGTGACCCACAGTGTCTCCAACCCACCTTCCACGGAGTGTGGTGGCCCTCAGCCTCATGCCTGCCGCACAAGAAGATTCTAGGTGAAGGCGTAGACCCTATTTGAAATGTCTGTGCCAGAGAAACTCCAACAGGGGTGTTAGTGGGGATTCCTTGCTGAGTTTAATCCTGTTCAGAGGGGAGTCGGAATCTCGTGGATGACACAGTAATAGAACATGACGATGCTTCCGTCCCTGTGTTCCTGAATGGCCAGACATGGAAAGTCGTGGGAGAATGATGCTATCCCCGATCTTCATTTCATAAGTGGGCAGCTAAAACAAGCTAGAAGCTTAAACGGTTATCTTCTGTGCGAGAAAAAAATCGAAGCAATGTCCTTTTCTTTCTTTATATTTTTTGGCTTGCTCTTTTTCTTTTGCCTTTTTGCTCCCTTGCGCTTTGATGTTCCAATCTGAACAGGAGTGGGGAAAAAATTGTTTAGGTAACAGTTGGAATAAGGTGACTTAAATTGTCATCTAAACTTGGAGAAGAAAAACACTGTGAGAAGATGCCCTCCTCTTGCCCCAAATTAGCCTCTTCTCTGGGAAAAGACAGACCGGTCTAGTCACACATGGACACCACCCTTCCTTATATCCCCCTTTCCGTTGACCTTTCCTTAATTGTGTTGCAGGGCGTCTCAGGCTGGCAGCCTTTCTGATGGCCTCCAACTGCCGCTCGCACCAGGCATGCATGGCTCTGGGAGGCACACGACAGGCAGGAGCATATACCCTCCAGAGTGCGCAGAATTTGAATGAAGCTTCAGCAGGGCCACATTGAGAGATGCTTGAGAGTTAGAGTCTGCTGCTGTGATTGCCAGCAAATGGAAGTACACTGGGTTTTCTTTTTTTGTGGTCAGAATGAACCGCCCCCCACCCGCCTCCGCCTACTTGCCCCTCCCCCCTCCCACCCCCCAGAAGATTTTCAAACCTGCCTCTTCCAGGAAGCCCCTTTACTCCCCAAGGTAAGTTGGGAAACATTTTGAGAGTGATGTTTAAGGCCCTGCCCCCAGGTAGCCTAAGGATATTAAGATGTTGCAGGTACACAGGCTGTTTCTTTAATTTGAATTTTGAGCTTAAAAAGAACATTTTCAGAAATATATCCAAACTACCAATTAGATGAGAATTTCTTTTAATGCCCTTTATTGATTTATTTTCTCTTCAAAGAAGATAGAACCTAGTCTGGAGGTGGCAAGAGGTAAGCAGCTCTTTGTTTTTATCTACTTGAATTCAAACCACAGCTCCTTTCCCTCCTTCCTAGAATGTGCAACCTCAGCCAGTCAATTGTAGCAGATAAACGTGTAGGGGAACGCAAAGCCAACCTCCCAATACTAGAGATTTCTAGAACCGGTGTAGAGCTGTTCAACCGAGGGACTGGCAGAGGCCCGGTCCTTAGAAGAACTCTAAGATGAGAACAGGCTCGCATCAGCACACTTTGAGACAGGGCGCTTTACAACATGGCTTTCAGTTACCGTATTAATGTCAGGTCAGTAAATCACTTCCAGAATTGGCAGCTTTTGACAAGCGCTCTTCGTGGTGATGTGGCAGTCATTTCTTTTTGTATGTAAGTCTACCATCTATAGGCACATATACTGATTTCCTTTTGGCTGGACATGAATGAGTCCCGGGAGTATAATGACCAAAGTGTTCCATGCATAATGCCCTCCAGTGTATGCAGAACGTTCCTCCACCCTGCCCTGGGATGGGCATGGAGCGCTGGGTGGAAATGCCAATGCAAAATATCTCGGCAGCATCACATCTCCCCACTGTGCCGGAGTTACTTTGAGACCCCTGCTTTTAAAGGTCTGCTAGTTCCTGGGTATGAAGAAAGAATTTTTAACAGGGCCAAATGTAGGTGTTTACAAGGGGGGGATTGTTGTTTTTTATTAGGAGCTGCCTTATGTTCAATAGTTGTATTTACTTTGTCGAGCTAGCCAGAATGAGAAAACCCCCATTGCTAGGCAGCCTAGAGCATCCGAGAAGTATTTCTGGGCATTCAGAAGGGAAGCAGGCACGGCCCAGAGGCAGGTTTCATCACAGTGGGTTATTGAGCCCTTCCACCATCGCTCCCTGCCCCCTTCCCCAAGCGAGGGTGCTGCTAGAGCAGGAAATCAGGCTACTTTATGCTGTAACATATTTACATGACTGAACCGACGCCGCCACAATCAGCACATTTTGTAAAGCTGGAGGGATAGGCACACTTGAATGGTTTTTTGAACCCGGCTGATTTCCGGGGGCTTCCATCCTATTTTAGTTTGTTCTGCGTGCAGGAACACGTTCTTCTTGCCATAGGTATCTGACAAAGTCTACCTGGTAGGAATGCGGAGGAAGCGAAAATAACCGAAACTTTAATTTTAGGTTTTCTCTGGGCCAGAGTGTTCCCCAGCTCCTTTCCCCAGGTCAGCTGTCTGGTGCGGGCGCTGTCTGCTATTAGTTTTGACATGTTAGTGTGTGTTGGTTTGGCGACGATGAAATGCGGCTTTCCCTAGACTGACTGTCTAAACACTTCCTAGAATGAACGGAAAGTATCATGACAAAGTGATTTTCTTTTCTCTTCACGGGCAGATAAAGACAACTGTCCAAGGCCTACTTCCACTTTCTCTCAACTTAGTGAACACTCGGGTGGTGTCAAGTAGTTGTAATATTTGATAAGTGCCAGAGGGCGTGTGCATGCCCAGTTTTACACTCACACTCACACCTGCTTTTTCCCCCCCAAACATTTGTTCCCTAGTGTTTAAGCTTGAACAATGTTGTCATGAATATGTTAATATCGCTTGAGCTATAGATTAATTAATTAGTTATTGAAATCTCAGTGAAGCTTAGAAAGAATACCTTTCCTACCCGAGCATCGGACATAAAGTGGAAAACCATTTTCCTTTGGATTTTGGAAAG
>NW_022103958.1:20230722-20235163 GCF_000313985.2 Echinops telfairi
GTATAGAGTTAAAAAGACTTTTTCACACACATGTATGGTCTCCTCCCATTTTGATAAATCCGCATATCCACCATACTAAATAATATATTTTTTGTACTTAAGGAAGAGAATTTGTAGATGAAGAATTGTTTCTTAGATTTGTAAATTACTTACTTTGGAATAGGAATTAGGCATTAGGTGGGCGCAAGAGGTAAAACTTCTTCTTGCTACTTTTTAAACAAGAGCCAGAATATAAGATGCATTTATGTCTAACATAACAGATACAAAAATACAATATGTCTAGTCATTTAAGTAAAAAAGTATAAGGCAATTTGGTTAGTTTTCACTGAATAGAAAACTCACTGCCACGGAATTCTAACTCACAGGATAGAACAGCCTCTGTGGGTTTCCATGGCTTTAAAGCATCTTTCTCACGTGGAACGGCTGCCTAGTACGTTTGAAAGGGTGATCCTGCAGCTAGCAGCCCAACACATCACCCACTTCATCACCAAGGATCACTGAATATAAGGATGGATAAAAGTTGGGCAAAGCTGATAATACAGTAGTAAGACAACTTGATATGTTACATAATATGACAAGGACTTGTTAGTTAAGATCATCAAAATGTTATTTTTTTATTAAGAAGATCCATCCTCCTTGTCAACATATCATTAAGAGCAGAATAAAAATCAAAGCTAAATTAACTCATCTATGTTTTAGGATGCGGTGAAGGTCTTGCACAATACCACATGACGCATACCGCCTGACAAAACTTGTGCTGAGAGCGAGGGGTGGGGAAAGCACAAGCAGAGAACGTTCTAGGTTGGTAACTTTCATGATCAGAACAGTTTACTCTCCTTGAAACGCAGTACAATTACCATCCACAACATTTGGGACTTAGAATCGAAACTTTCGGCAAGTCTATCCATTTTAATTCAACAACCATTAACCTCTTAATTATATGAATATGTAGCTTAAACACATTCCATTGCTAGAATGATAAATACAAATGTGAGTGTGAAAATCCCATAATTAGAGACTGGGATGATATAATAATAAAGCCTGGTGGAGCTTACCTATGGGTAGGGCACTCCGCTGCAGCATGTGCCCTGGTGGTATAAGGGGTTATGTGTTGTGCTGCTAGCGGAAAGATCAGCAGTTTGAAACCACCAGTTGCTCCCAGGGAGAAAGATGAGGCTTTACACTCCTGCAAATATTTACAGTCTTGGAAACCCACAGGGGTGATTCTACTCTGTTTCCATAGAGTCACTAGGAGTTGGAATCAGGCTCATGGCAGTGAGGTTGACTTTTTGAAGGAAGACTCAGCCGTGGGGTGGAGTTGTTAATACTAATACTCTCTGAGAGTGGGAGAGGAGACTGAGTTGGGTAACTTTAAACACCGGAAAACTTCAATAATGATATTAACCATGGTTTCACTCTTGGAATTAAACATAAAATTTAGCAATGATGCTCAGTATACAGTTGCTTACTAATATCCTGAACTTCTATAGAACATTACAGTGACTAGGAAGAGAAAAGAGATAACTCTAGAAATTAGATCAGTAAGTCAGGATAATAAGTCACACAGACTTTGAATTTTATGGAATGCCAAAGAAATGACACAATTTTTCTACTACATATTCTTTAGTATATTCAATGTTAGTTATACTTTAAAATGATGTACCTAGCATTCATTTATCTAGAAATGCAGCACGTTATTAATCCTTACTTTGATAAGCCTTTTTTTTTTTAACCAAGAATTTTCCTTTTCTCAGACCAAAGTTTGAGCAAACAGTTAGGCTTGGCATCTTGGGTAATGAGTCCTATCAAGCCCAGGATTCTTTTAATCACATTCAAGTGGCATTTGGAAGTACTTCACCTCTGACAAAGTTTAGTGTCCGTGTGTGCACATGCATGAGTGTTTTCAACTTCAGAAAATGCGCACTGAAGAGGGATACTGAATAACCCCAAGAGCTTCTTAACCAGTGCTCCTTGTCATCTCCTTAAAGAAACGTGGCAAGCTAAAGAGCTTCTGTAAGGATGAGTGGAGATAAAGATAGGCAGCATATTGTGTGTAAGAGGAACAGGATGCTTATTTGTCAGTTTCCAAACAACGGCTGCTGCTATGGTACCGTCTCTAAAAATACCGTGCTTGGAGTGGTGGATGTGAAAAAAATCTCTAGGCAGAGTTGGAAAGAATTCAGTGAGGTACAAACATAGAGTGGGGTCTTCCTCCTTTCCTCAGCCTGGGGTGACCTTTCCTTTCCCTTACAAACCTGTTTGACTGGGCCCTAAGACATATCTAAAATCCCCGTCAGGCTGGTTTGGTGGACTGCTCCCATGGTGTTCCACACTCTAGGGTTAGCAGATAAATAGAAAGGAAACTCTGGAGCGCATTACAAAAAGGAAACCTATCAAATATGTAAGAGGAAAAATTTTGATTTTCCTGCATTCTTTATGATGACACACACATTGTTTTAAACATGCTTTTGGGTGATATTTCCAGAATTCACTAGAATTGTTTTTCAACAATTGATATTGGCAGTCAAAAGATAGTTATGGAGTTAATAAACTAGATAGATCAGCTTCTCGGTCAGTTCAAAGGTAGTAAGCATTCCAGAATCTCAATCTGGCTCAATACCATCTTTATTAGTAATCATTTATGTCAAAGTAGAGCACTTGTTCATGCTCCTCGGTTAATAGATTATTTATTCAATCTATATCAGAGGACAGAGAATCACATACAATAAATTATATGAACACGCTGTTTTCAGTTTGGTTGGTTGTTATTTGCCATCGAGTTGGTTCTGACCCATAGCGACCTGACCGTGCACAACAGAATGAAACCCTGCACAGTCCCGAGCCACGCTCACAATTGTACCTACGCCCGAGCCCATGGCTGCAGCCACGGCATCAATCCGTCTCCTCGAAGACCTTCTTCTATTTTGCTGTGCTTCAACTTTACCAAACATGATGTCTCGCCATCCTCGCCTCTAAGGAGCACTCTGGCCAATACTTCTTCCAAGACAGATTGCTTTATTCTTTTAGCATCCGTGGGACTTTCAATACTTTTCTCCAGCACCACAATGCAAATGGATCTATTCTGCTTCTGTTTTCCTTGTTTCAATGCCCAACTTTCACATGCATATGAGGCTATGGAAATGACTATGGCTCAAGTCAGGCACACCTTGTTAAAGTAACATTCTCATTAAAAAAAAAAAAAAAGGAACATTCTTGTTTTTCAATACTGTAAAGAGGTGTTTGTTTTTTTCCCCCAGCAGATTTACCTAATGTAATCATCTTTTGATCGCTTGACTGCTGTTTCTGTGAGCACTGATTGGGGACCCAAGTAAGACAAACTCCTTGAAAATGTCATCATTTTCTCCGTATTTATGATGTTACGTATTGGTCCAGTTGTGAGGATTTTGGTCTTCTTTACATTAAGTTGTAATCCACACTGGAGGCTGCAATCCTTGCTTTTCATCTGCAAGTCCTCCTCACGTTCAGCAAGCAAGGGTTGTGCCAGCTGCATATCACAGGTTGTTAATAAGCTTTCCTCCAATCCTGATGCCAGAGCTTGTGCATCTAATCCAATTTCTCTGATTATTTGCTCTGCACACAGACTGAACAAGCATAGGCAAAGGATATACCCTGTTGCACACCTTTCCTCATTTTAAACCACGCAGGAGTCCCTTGTTCTGTTCACACAATTGCCTCTGGACCCGTGTACAAGTTCTGCATGCGCACAATGAAGTGTTCTGGAATTCCCATTCTTCTCAAGGAGATCCTTAAGCACAATGAAGTGGTATGCTTTGACTTGAATGATATGAACAGGGAGACCAAACAGGCTTTTGTGGCCACAGAAACAAGTAATGAGGAATCACCATCTCCTCACATAGGAAAGAGGGAGGCATTGTTATTTGCATCTGTGGACACATCTGTGGTTCTTCTGAATACTTTTCCCAGAACCTACAATATTTATTCCTTACAAATGAAATCTTATTCTAGTGAGGTTAATGACTAATTCACCAAAACAGTGCTGTTGTGTTGCTGATAGTACTCCCCATTTGGTCTATTTCCATGAGAAACTAGGTGTTAAAAGAGATGAAATTTGGTATGAGCCAGATGGGACATAGGAGGAAAAGTTACATATCAAGGTTGGATGGGTGAGTGGATGGATCGAGAAATAGATAAACCATTCGAAAATATTTACTAATCCCCTACTATATGCCAAAGATTATTATGGGTACCAAGTCCAGTAATGTTTTTTTCTAACCCAAGATCCCACTTGTATTTAGTTGTCCTTTGATCTTTTTGTTGCCTCTGATCTTTTGCAATGACTTGGTTTTTCCTAGTCTTTTATTACTTTGCTACTTCTGAAGAATATTGATCAGTTATTTTATAGACTATCCTCCAGTAGGCGTTTGTCTGAAGTCCTAATTATAGTTATGCATTTTAGGCA